>NW_019952033.1:0-4510 GCF_002910315.2 Salvelinus sp. IW2-2015 | reverse complement strand
TAATTCAGGGAAACTTAAATCCATTTTACCTCATTTCTACCAGCATGTTAAATGTGCAAAACTCTAGACCACCTTTACTCCACAAACAGAGACGCGTACAAAGCTCTCCCTCGCCCTCCATTTGGCAAATCTGACCATAATTCTATCCTACTGATTCCTGCTTAGAAGCAAAAACAAAAGCAGGAAGCACCACTGACTCAGTCAATAAGAAAGTGGTCAGATGAAGCAGATGCTAAGCTATAGGACTGTTTTGCTAGTACAGACTGGAATATGTTCAGAGAGTACACCACATAGGTCACTGGCTTCATCAATAAGTGCATTGATGACTTCGTTTCCACAGTGACCCTACGTACATACCCCAACCAGAAGCCATGGTTTACAGGCAATAATCCGCACTGAGCTAAAGAGTAGAGCTGCTGCTTCAAGGAGCAGGATTCTAACCCGGAAGCTTATAAGAAATCCTGCTATGCCCTCCGACGAACCATCAAACAGGCAAAGCATCAATACAGGATGCACGTCGGATGTGGCAGGGCTTGCAAACTATTACAGACTACAAAGGAAAGCACAGCCGTAAGCTGCCCAGTGCCACGAGCCTACCAGACAAGCTAAATTACTACTATGCTCGCTTCGAGGCAAGTAACACTGAAACATGCATGCAAGCATCAGCTGTTCCGGACGACTGTGTGATCACGCTCTCCGTAACCGATGTGTGTAAGACCTTCAAACAGGTCAACATTCACAAGGCCGCAGGGTCAGACAGATTACCAGGACGTGTACTCCGGGCATGCGCTGACCAACTGGCAAGTGTCTTCACTGACATTTTCAACCTGTCCCTGACTGAGTCTGTAATACCAACATGTTTCAAGCAGACCACCATATTCCCTGTGCCCAAAAACACTAAGGTAACCTGCCTAAATGACTAGCCATGAAGTGCTTTGAAAGGCTTGTCATGGCTCAAATCAACACCATTATCCCAGAAACCCTAGACCCACTCCAATTTGCATACCGCCCCAACTATTGCACTAAAACTGCCCTTTCCTACGCCTATGTGAGAATGCTATTCATTGACTACAGCTCAGCGTTCAACACCATAGTGCCCTTAAAGCTCATCACTAAGCTAAGGACCCTGGGACTAAACACCTCCCTCTGCAACTGGATCCTGGACATCCTGACGGGCCGCCCCCAGGTGGTAAGGGTAGGTAACAACACATCCCCCACACTGACCCTCAACACGGGAGCCCCTCAGGGATGCATGCTCAGTCCCCTCCTGTACGCCCTGTTCACTCATTACTGCACGGCCAGGCACAACTCCAACACCATCATTAAGTTTGCCGATGACACAACAGTGGTAGGCCTGATCACCAACAATGACGAGACAGCATATAGGGAGGAGGTCAGAGACCTGGCTGTGTGGTGCCAGGACAACAACCTCTCCCTCAACCTGGTCAAGACTAAGGAGATGATTGTGGACTACAGGAAAAGGAGGACCGAGCACGCCCCATTCTCACCGACGGGGCTTTAGTGGAGCAAGTTGAGAGCTTCAAGTTCCTTGGTGTCCATATCACCAACAAACTATCATGGTCCAACACACCAAGACAGTCATGAAAAGAGCACGACAAAGGATTCCCCTCGGGTGACTGAAAAGATTTGGCAATGGTGCTCAGATCCTCAAAAGGTTCTATAGCTGCACCATCGAGATCATCCTGACTGGTTGCATCACTGCCTGCTATGGCAACCGCTTGACCTCCAAACGCAAGGCACTACAGAGGGTAGTGCGTGTGCGGCCCAGTCCATCCAGGACCTCTATACCAGGCAGTGTCAGAGGTAGGCCCTAAAAATTGTCAAAGACTCCAGCCACCCTAGTCATAGACTGTTCTCTCTGCTACCGCACGGCAAGCGGCACCAGAACGCCAAGACTAGATCCAAGAGGCTTCTAAACAGCTTCAACCCCCAAGCCATAAGACTCCAACCCCCAAGCCATAAGACTCCTCCACCCTTTACGCTGCTGCTACTATCTGTTGTTATCTATGCATAAGTCACTTTAATAACTCTACCTACATGTACACTACTGGTCAAAATTTTAGAACACCTATTCATTCAAGGGTTTTACTTTATTTTTACAATTTTCTACATTGTAGAATACTAGTGAAGACATCAAAACTATTAAATATAACTTATGGAGTCATATAGTAACCAAAAAAGTGTTAAAAAATCAAAATATGTTAAATATTTGAGATTCTTCTAATAGGCACCTTTTGCCTTGATGACAGATGACTGCTCTTCGCATTCTCTCAACCAGCTTCAACTGGAATGCTTTTCCAACAGTCTTGAAGGAGTTCTTCAACAAAAATGCTGAGCATTTGTTGGTTGCTTTTCCTTCACTCTGCGGTCCGACTCATCCCAAACCATCTCATTTTGGTTCAGTTCGAGTGATTGTGGAGGCCAGGTCATCTGATGCAGCACTCCATCACTCTCCTTCTTAATAAAATAGCCCTAACACAGCCTGGAGGTGTGTTGGGTCATTGTCCTGTTGAAAAACAAATGATAGTCCCACTAAGCCCAAACCAGATGGGATGGCGTATTGCTGCAGAATACTGAGGTAGACATGCTAGTTGAGTGTGCCTTGAATTATAAATAAATCACAGACAGAGTCACCAGCAAAGCACCCCCACACCATAACACCTCCTCCTCGATGCTTTACGGTGAGAAATACACATACGGAGATCATCCGTTCACCCACACCGATAATCTCCAATTTGGAGACTTCCGACCAAAGAACAACATTTTCTGCTTGCATGTTGAGATTGTGTCTGTTACCATTTATACTCTGTGATAAGGCATTTTATTTGGGGCTTGCAATTTCTGAGGCTGGTTAACTTCGTGATGAACTTATTTCTTTGCAGCAGGAGTAAACTCTGGGTCTTCCATTCCTGTGCTGTCCTCGCTTATGAGAAGTCAGTTCATCATATCGTTGAATGGTTTTTAGCCAACTGGCCCACTTGGAAGAAACTTTAAAAATTCTTTGACTGACCTTCATCGTCTTTACAGTAGTGATGGGACTGTTATTCCTCTTTGCTTATTTGAGCTGTTCTTATGCCATGATGTATGAGACTCTGTCATTACCTAATAGGGCTAACTCTAAGTATACCACCCCTACCCTTGTGACAACCACATACTGATTGGGCTCAAACACATATTAGGAAGAAATGAAATTCCACACATTAACTTTTAAGCACACCTTTTAATTTTAATATGCATTTCCAGGTGACTACCTCATGAAGCTGTTAAGAGAATCCAAAAGTGTGCAAAGCAGTCTACTAAGGCAAATGGGTCTAGTTGAGAGAGAATCTCAAATTATACATATATATTGTTCGATTTTGGATATTCTGATTCCATAGACATTCATATTTCTTATTTCTATGATTCTGTCATTATGCCACCAATTTCCTAGTGTAGCACTGTACGATTCCAATAGTTGTTCTTCAAACATATACTACGCTCACCAAACCCTGCTTCCAGGGCCACCAAAGCACATCCCACCCCATGTGCTCAAGCAATAGCAGTACAAGTATACTTTAAGCATCTATAGATATCATTTAATCACAGCAATCCTAAGACACCAATGAAGTATACTTATGGTCTGTGTGTAATAAAGCTCACCGATTCAGATTTTAAATTATGTTTTACATGGAAGACGACAATATGTATAATCTATTGAGCTAATCCACTGTCGTTAGCAAAGTTCGATTTGGGATATTTTTCACTCCCAACAGGTTTTTCGCTGTCCGTCAGTAGCTTGATACTATTTCGACTACATAAAGAAGATATTATATAGCCAGGGCTAACCAGAAAACAAATTCATAAGGATGACAGCTCTGATAACTATTTATTGGTATATCATAGTTTTTTTGAAAAATCTGTTGCATTTTTTCAGGGTTATAAATTCACCTTAGTTCTACATTGCAGCTTGCATCTAAAGTGTTGTCCGAACCCACAGAACAATTACAGAGACCAACGTGCATACTTAACTTAATTATCTCATGTTTTAAAAACATTCAAGAAAAATCACACAGCGTTCAGTACAGACATGAAAGCCCAAACATCGTGTTTAGTGAAATCCATAACAATATATTTCAGATTTTAAAAATGTTAATTAATAAACGAAAACAAATAATGTAGTTATCTGCTAAATTAGCATTTAGCGCTATACCAGCACAGATTTCGGTTTTTCTTTTCATGGCGCCACTGGCTTAGATCATCATGTCAACAAAACAGGGAGTTATGATTGTATAACATTCGTTATATTAGTTGGTTCTTTGACTTGGGCCTTTCTGGATCTTTTCAGTCAGAATTGTTGATCAAAGCTGTCCTTTTGTCAATTGATGATTGTGGTTCAGTTCAGATTCGTTCAGCTTTCTCACTCCGATTTAGCACAGGTATGTGCTCTGGTCGGTTTGATTGTCATGCGTATTTTCTCATGATAACGATACTAAAATTAACCACTTTTTTG
>NW_019952032.1:0-4511 GCF_002910315.2 Salvelinus sp. IW2-2015 | reverse complement strand
ACTAACACACCTGTTTCAACTGATCGTGTTCTAGCCCAGTACTAACACACCCGTTTCAACTGATCAACTAGTTCTAGCCCAGTACTAACACACCTCGATTCAACTAAATTAATAATCACCAAACCCAAGGTTACTTAAATCAGTTGTGAGATAGTGCAGGGGAGGGGCCAGCTGAGTATAAGCCTGTATCATCTGCATATAAATGGATGAGAGAGCTTCCTACTGCCTGAGCTATGTTGTTGATGTAAATTGAGACGAGCGCGTGGCCTAGGATCGAGCCTTGGGGTACACCCTTGGTGACAGGCAGTGGCTAAGACAGCCAATGTTCTGACTTTATACACTGCACTCTTCGAGAAAAGTAGTTAGCAAACCAGGCCAAAGACCTCTCAGAGACACCAATACTCCTTAGCCGGCCCACAAGACTGCCCTATCCCATCTGGACAAGAGGAATACCTATGTAAGAATACTGTTCATTRACTATAGCTCAGCATTCAACACCATAGTTACCTCCAAGCTCATCATTAAGCTAGAGGCCCTGGGTCTCAACCCCACCCTGTGCAATTGGGTCCTGGACTTCCTGGCGGGCCTCCGCCAGGTGATGAAGGTAGGAAACAAAATCTCCACTTCGCTGATCCTCAACACTGGGGCMCCACAAGGGTGCATGCTAAGTCCCCACCTGTACTCACATGACTGCGTGGCCATGTACACCTCTAACTCCATCATCAAGTTTGCAGACGACAACAGTAGTAGACTTGATTACCAACAACGACGACACAGCCTACAGGGAGGAGTTGAGGGCACTCGGAGTGTGGTGTCAGGTTGGCAAAACAAAGGAGAGGATCATGAACTTCAGGAAACAGCAGAGGGAGCACTCCCCTATCCACATCGACGGGACAGCAGTGGAGAGGGATGAAAGTTTTAAAGTTCCTCGGCGTACACATCACGGACAAACTGAAATGGTCCACCCACACAGACAGTGTGGTGAAGGCGGCGCAACAGCGCCTCTTCAACCTCAGGAGGCTGAAGAAATTTGGCTTGTCACCTAAAACTTTTACAGATGCACAATCGAGAGCATCCTGTTGGGCATCCTGTGCAGTCTGCACAATGCATCACCGGGGGCAAATTACCCGGGACACCTACAGCACCCGATGTCACAGGAAGGCCAAAAAGATCATCAAGGACAACAACCACCCAAGCCACTGCCTGTTCACCCCGCTACCATCCAAAAGGCGAGGTCAGTACAGGTGCATCAAAGCTGGGACCGAGAGACTGAAAAACAGCTTCTATCTCAAGGCCATCAGACTGTTAAACATCCATCATTAACACAGAGGCTGCTGCCTACATACAGACTTGAAATCATTGGCCACTTTAATAAATGGATCACTAGTCACTTTAATAATGTTTACATATCTTGCATTACTCATCTCATTTGCATCTACTGTATTTTATACCATTTTGCCTATGCTGCTCTGTCATTGCTCATCCATATACTTATATGTATATATTCGTATTCCATTCCTTTACTTAGACTTGTGTGTATTAGGTAGTTGTTGTGGAATTGTTAGATATTGCTGCACTGTCGGAACTAGAAGCACAAGCATTTCGCTACATTCGCAATAACATCTGCTAACCACGTGTATGTGACCAATACAATTTCATTTGATTTGACAAGCCAGGGCAGACGGTGAACAGATTGCCAGGTGGAATCCAAGCAGCAGTGCAGCAGGCAACGGGAGTAGGTGTCACACCCTAAATGACCTAACGTAAAGTCCACTTGAGTGACAGAAGACTTAGCCAATCACTGCGCAACGCTCCATATTTTCTGCTGGCATTCCCCACCACCACAGAAAGCACTGAGCTAGACTTAAAACACCTGCATTTTGGAGCTGCCTCACACAAGAAACCAAAAAAAGAGACCATGTTTGTATGCGGCTTTATTAATTCAATGATATATATTAAATTTGACATTGTTTGCAAACTGATATGTGCCACGTATTAATTGCAAAATAACATGCAAGCCCACCTGCCCTAAATGACAGGTCGCCATTGTGCAGAACATTGTCCCAAAACAGCCCTTGCAGGTCTGAAAGGACTGGATAGATATGAGCAATATAACAATAGCTCATCCAAGACTATTTTAGGTTGTTTATTTATATGTAGTGTACTGTACTGGCAAGAACCAGCATGACGGCTCCCTTCCTGGCATGAGACAGAAGTAAAACATTTTTTTTTCACTTATTCTTATTATATTCCGCCTTCTGCACTAGAATTACCTAGACGGCTCTGAGTCATGTGTGACCTTAGTTCACCAGACTATACTCATTTTAATTTAATTCACTGTGCAGTTAACAAGCTGTAAAATGGCTGTGATATCATCCTTGTTTCAGCTATTGCTTTACTGCAAAGCATATTTTCTCTTTCACTTAACTCAGTCATTTAATTTAAGATAACGATGCAACAAAATGGTACATGTAAATGGAAGTTGTTGGGAGAGTAAGACTTGATAATGTAYAGTACCCGTCAAAAGTTTGGACACACCTAATGATTCAAGTGTTTTTCATTATTTTKACTGTTTTCTACATTGTAGAATAATATTGAAGACATCAATATTAAGAAATAACACATATGGAATCATGTAGTAACCAAAAAAGTGTTAAACAAATCAAAATATATTTTTGATTATTCAAAGTAGCCATCCCTTGAAGACACCTTTGCACACTCTTGGCATTCTCTCAACCAGCTTCACCTGGAATGCTTTTCCAACAGTCTTGAAGGAGTTCCCGCATATGCTGAGCACTTGTTGGCTGCTTTTCCTTCAACTCATCCCAAACAATCTCAATTGGGTTGAGGTTGGGTGATTGTGGGGGCCAGGTCATATGATGCAGCAATCCGTCACTCTCCTTATTGGTCAAATTGACCTTACACTACCTGGAGGTGTGTTGGGTCATTGTCCCGTTGAAAAACAAATGATAGTCTCACTAAGCACAAACCAGATGGGATGGCGTATCGCTGTGGTAGCCATGCTGGTTAAGTGTGTCTTGAATTCTAAATAAATCAATCACCAGCAAATAACGCCCACACCATCACACCTCCTCCTCCATGCTTCAGGSTGGGAAACACACATGCAGAGATTCCCGTTCACCTATTCTGCATCTCACAAAGAATCAGTGGTTGAAGTCCATTGCTCGTGTTTCTTGGCCCAAGCAAGTCTCTTCTTCTTATTGGTGTCCTTTAGTAGTGGTTTCTTTGCAGGAATTTAATCATGAAGGCCTGAATCACAAAGTCTCCTCTGAACAAATCAAATCAAAATTTGTCACATGCGCCAAGAACAACTAGTGTAGACTGACAAGCCCTTATTAACCAACAGTGCAGTTCATGAACAATTAAGAAAATATTTACGAAATAAACTACAGTAAAAAACAATAAAAAGTAACAATAAAATAACAATAACGAGGTTTTATACAGGGGGTACCAGTACCGAGTCAGTGTGTGGAGGTACAGGTTAGTTGAGGTAATTCAGTCTTATGGCTTGGGGGTAGAAGCTGTTGAGGAGCCTTTTGGTCCTAGACTTGGCGCTCCGGTACTGGTTGCCGTGCGGTAGCAGACAAAAACTGTCTATGACTTGGGTGACTGGAGTCTCTGATGATTTTATGGGCTTTCAGCTGACACCGCCTATTATATATTTCCTAGATGGCAGGAAGCTTGGACCCAGTACGCACTACCCTCTGTAGTGCCTTACGGTCAGATGCCGAACAGTTTCCATACCAGGCGGTAATGCAACCGGTCAGGATGATCTCGATGGTGCAGCTGTAGAACTTTTTGAGGATCTGGGGACCCATGCCAAATCCTTTCAGTCTCCTGAGGGAGAAAAGTTTTTGTTGTGCCCTCTTTACGACTGTCTTGGTGTGTTTGGACTATGATAGTTCCTTAGTGATGTGGACACCAACGAACTTGAAACTCTCGACCTGCTCCACTACAGCCCTGTCGATGTTAAGGGGGGCCTGTTTGGCCCGCCTTTTCCTGTAGTCCACGATCAGCTCCTCTCCCTCAGCACCACACTGCCAGTTCTCTGACCTCCTCCCTACCACTGTTGTGTCGTCAGCAAACGTAATGATGGTGTTGGAGTCGTGTTTGCCCAACCAGTCGTGGGTGAACAGGGAGTACAGGAGGGGACTAAGTTCACACCCCTGAGGGGCACCAGTGCTAAGGGTCAAGATGGCAGGCGTGTTGTTGCCTACTCTTACCACCTGGGGGCGGCCCGTCAGGAAGTCCAAGATCCATTTGCAGAGGGAGGTGTTTAGTCCCAGGGTCCTTAGCTTCGTGGGCACTACGGTGTTCAACGCTGAGCTGTAGTCAATGAATAGCATTCTCACATAAGTGTTCCTTTTGTTCAGGTGAGAAAAGGGCAGTGTGGAGTGCGATTGAGATTGCGTCATCTGTGGATCTGTTGGGGCGGTATGCGAATTGGAGTGGGTCTAGGGCATTCGGGAGGATGCTTATGATGTGAGCCA
>NW_019952031.1:0-4511 GCF_002910315.2 Salvelinus sp. IW2-2015 | reverse complement strand
AGCCTTCATTCTGCTAACACGTCTAATATTGAATTTATATCGATTCTTCTTTCTACTTCAAAGAGAACAGTATAGGTACTGAAAATCACCAGATGACTGGAAATTCTCTAACAATAGCCACTACAGTTTTTTTGCTCAACAGTGAAACGCCTGATTCAGATCATCATTAGTTGAATCAGGTGTGATAAAGAAAATTAAATGCCCATTATTCTCTTCAACATTTTTCAAGCTCTGTCAAATTGGTTGTTGATCATTCCTAGGCAACCATTTTCAGGTTTGCCATAGATTTTAAAGCAGATTTTAGTCAAAACTGTAACCTGGCCACTCAGAAACATTCACTGTCTTCTTGGTAAGCAACTCCAGTGTCGATTTGGTCTTGTGTTTAAGGTTTGCTGTCCTGCTGAAAGGTCAATTCTTCTCCCAGTGTTTGGTGAAAAGCAGACAACCAGGTTTTCCGCTAGGATTTTTCCTGTGCTTAGCTCCATTCCGTTCATTTCTTTAATCCTGAAAATCGCCCCAGTACTTAATGATTAGCATCCCATAACATGATGCAGCCACCACTATGCTTGAAAATATGGAGAGTTGTCACGTTCGTCGTTTGGATGAAGAGAGGACCAAGGCGCAGCGTGATAACAATACATCTTCTATTTATTATAACGAAGACGAAGAACACTTAAACAAACTATACAAAAACAACAAAYGMMCGTGAAGCTATAATTACAATAAGTGCAGACACAGGCAACTTACATATAGACAATCACCCACGAACTACCTAATGAATATGGCTGCCTAAATATGGTTCCCAATCAGAGACAATGATAAACAGCTGCCTCTAATTGAGAACCAATCTAGGCAACCATAGACATACAAACACCTAGACATGACAACGCTCCATAAACATACAAAACCCCTAGACATGACAAAAAACACCTACATCCCCCAAGTCACACCCTCACCTAACTAAAATAATAAAGAAAACAAAGATAACTAAGGCCAGGGCGTGACAAGAGTGGTACTCAGTAATGTGTTGTATTGGATTTGCCCAAACTATAACACTTTTTATTCAGGCCAAAAAGTGAATTGCTTTGTAATTTGTTTTTGCAGTATTACTTTAGTGCCTTGCTGCAAACAGAATGCATGTTTTGGAATATTTTTATACTGTACAGGCTTCCATCTTTTCACTATGTCAATTAGGATAGTACTGTGAGGTAACTACAAAGTTGATCCATCCTCAATTTTCTCCTATCACAGCCACTAAACTCTGTAACTGTTTTAAAGTCACCATTGGCCTCATGGTGAAATCCCTGAGCGGTTTCCTTCCTTTCCGGCAACTGAGTTAGAAAGGACGCCTGTATCTTTGTAGTGACTGGGTGTATTGATACACCATCCAAAGTATAGCTAATAACTTCACCATGCTCAAAGTGATATTCAATGTCTGGTTTTTGTTTTTTTACCCACCTATCAAAAAATCATGTTAAACACTATTATTGCACACGAGTGAGTCTATGCAAGTTATTCTGTGACTTTTTAGCACATTTTTGCTCGTGATCTTATTTAGAATTGCCATAAGAAAGGGGTTGAATACTTATTGACTCAGAACATTTCAGCTTTAAAAAAACAACATCATTTCACTTTAACATTATGGGGCATTGTTTGTAGATCAGTGAAACAATCTCAATTTAATCCATTTTAAATTCAGTCTGGTGTGAATACATTCTGAAGGTACTCTTTATGCCTAGCCCACAGTTCATTCTGAAAGTATTCAGACGATTTTTTCACATTTTGTTACATTACAAAGGGGTCTGAATACTTTTCAAAGGCACTGTATGTCGACGTGAACGTACCAGGTCGTGATCGTTCACCACCATCAGCTCAATGTACTTGGTCTCGGTCTGGACTGTGCGTTGACCTCGTCTGACCTGTGGGGGGGGGGTGCAAGAGAAAGCGCTGCTTCACTTCAGTCTGGTACANACGCCCGTGAAGCTATAATTACAATAAGTGCAGACACAGGCAACTTACATATAGACAATCACCCACGAACTACCTAATGAATATGGCTGCCTAAATATGGTTCCCAATCAGAGACAATGATAAACAGCTGCCTCTAATTGAGAACCAATCTAGGCAACCATAGACATACAAACACCTAGACATGACAACGCTCCATAAACATACAAAACCCCTAGACATGACAAAAAACACCTACATCCCCCAAGTCACACCCTCACCTAACTAAAATAATAAAGAAAACAAAGATAACTAAGGCCAGGGCGTGACAAGAGTGGTACTCAGTAATGTGTTGTATTGGATTTGCCCAAACTATAACACTTTTTATTCAGGCCAAAAAGTGAATTGCTTTGTAATTTGTTTTTGCAGTATTACTTTAGTGCCTTGCTGCAAACAGAATGCATGTTTTGGAATATTTTTATACTGTACAGGCTTCCATCTTTTCACTATGTCAATTAGGATAGTACTGTGAGGTAACTACAAAGTTGATCCATCCTCAATTTTCTCCTATCACAGCCACTAAACTCTGTAACTGTTTTAAAGTCACCATTGGCCTCATGGTGAAATCCCTGAGCGGTTTCCTTCCTTTCCGGCAACTGAGTTAGAAAGGACGCCTGTATCTTTGTAGTGACTGGGTGTATTGATACACCATCCAAAGTATAGCTAATAACTTCACCATGCTCAAAGTGATATTCAATGTCTGGTTTTTGTTTTTTTACCCACCTATCAAAAAATCATGTTAAACACTATTATTGCACACGAGTGAGTCTATGCAAGTTATTCTGTGACTTTTTAGCACATTTTTGCTCGTGATCTTATTTAGAATTGCCATAAGAAAGGGGTTGAATACTTATTGACTCAGAACATTTCAGCTTTAAAAAAACAACATCATTTCACTTTAACATTATGGGGCATTGTTTGTAGATCAGTGAAACAATCTCAATTTAATCCATTTTAAATTCAGTCTGGTGTGAATACATTCTGAAGGTACTCTTTATGCCTAGCCCACAGTTCATTCTGAAAGTATTCAGACGATTTTTTCACATTTTGTTACATTACAAAGGGGTCTGAATACTTTTCAAAGGCACTGTATGTCGACGTGAACGTACCAGGTCGTGATCGTTCACCACCATCAGCTCAATGTACTTGGTCTCGGTCTGGACTGTGCGTTGACCTCGTCTGACCTGTGGGGGGGGGGTGCAAGAGAAAGCGCTGCTTCACTTCAGTCTGGTACAACTTCAATGTCACCCTATACACCCTATGGGCCCTTGGGCCCGGTTTCCCAATAGCGATGGAACTTAGGCATATGAGTGTTTTAACGAAGCATCTTTCCTACAACGGCCGAAGATGTAAAACACCACGCAGAGAGAACCGTCTTCAAGTGCGTTGTCGGAGCATTTGTCGATACTCATAGGATCGAAAGAAAGGGAAGCGCTGCTCTAGGATCAGCGTTCTCCATTCAAAACTTACCTTAATACTATAATTATTTCACAACACTGACGAAAGATCAGCTTCTAGAGAGATATTACCACCTATGATATAACCAACAATTTGGGACATCATTGCGCACATGTTAGACTACACGTCATGAAATATATTGAGACACATTACAGACAGTAGCCTCCAAGTAGCTAAATAGAACAAATCAAATCAAAGTTTATTTGTCACGTGCGCCGAATACAACAGGTGTAGTAGACCTTACAGTGAAATGCTTACTTACAGGCTCTAACCAATAGTGCGAAAAAAGTTTTTAATGTCCCGTTGGTAGGATATTTGTGATCGTACCTCGTCTAATTTATTGTTCAATGACTGCACGTTGGCGAGTAATATTGACGTAACAACAGCCTTCCTACTCGCCTTCTGCGGGTCCTGACGAGGCATCCGGCTCGTCGTCCTCTGTACCTTCGTCGCTTCCTCTTGCGAATAACTGGGATGTCGGCCCTGCCAGGTGTTTGTAGAATATCATGTGAGTCTTGCTTGTTGTTGAAAAAAATCTTCCTCTAATCCGAGGTGAGTGATCGCTGTCCTGATATCCAGAAGCTCTTTTCTGCCGTAAGATACGGTTGCAGAAACATTATGTACAAAATAAGTTACAAATAACATGACATGTATTTCAATATGATTGAAATAGGCCTATAGCCTACCGTATTTATATTTCATTGCAGTCATCGTGGTTTTCATTTGAAGCATCTTGTTATACGTCGCTTGTTTGTTATCAACTGCAAAGACAATGGCAACTTTGTATTTGTCGTCAACGTCGTTCTGAAGTCGTTGGCGGTCACAGAGAGAGACTGATATTCCAAGTGATCTTCTCGGTGTGAAGTGACACGGGAGGGCAAAACAGCATCTAACGACGCACTTAGCTGTTCTACGAGTGGTCTGAGGCCGGCGTTAGATCATGAGTGTTTTCAAGTGCAACGTTAATTAACAAGATGGTCTCGGGAAATAGCTCGGGGTTTAACGATGCTCCTACGAAGTTTCTAAAGATGGACCTAGCCTTAACA
>NW_019952030.1:0-4512 GCF_002910315.2 Salvelinus sp. IW2-2015 | reverse complement strand
CTACTGTATACAACAGATATTATGTTTGTTCCATTTTCATAACGTTCCTACTGTTATACCAACAGATCATTATGTTGTCCATTTTATAACGTATCCTACTGTTTACAACAGATCATTATGTTGTCCATACTTTATACGTATCCTACTGTTTACCAACAGATCATTATGTTGTCCATCTTTAAAAACGTATCTCCTACTGGTTTACCAACAGATCATTATGTTGTCCATCTTTATAACGTATCCTACTGTTACCAACAGATCATTATGTTGTCCATCTTTATAACGTATCCTACTGTTTACCCAACAGATCATTATGTTGTCCATCTTTATAACGTATCCTACTGTTTACCAACAGATCATTATGTGTCCATCTTTAAAACGTATCCTACTGTTACCAACAGATCATTATGTTGTCCATCTTTATAACGTATCCTACTGTTTACCAACAGATCATTATGTTGGTCCATCTTTATAACGTATCCTACTGTTTACAACAGATCATTATGTTGTCCATCTTTATAACGTATCCTACTGTTTACCAACAGATCATTATGTTGTGTCATCTTTAAACGTATCCTACTGTTTACCAACAGATCATTATGTTGTCCATTTTATAGTATCCTACTGTTTACCAACAGATCATTATGTTGTCCATCTTTATAACGTATCCTACTGTTTACCACAGATCATTTATGTTGTCCATCTTTATACGTATCCTACTGTATTCACCACAGATCATTATGTTGTCCATCTTTAAAACGTATCCACTGTTTACAACAGATTCATTATGTTGTCCATTTTATAACGTATCCTACTGTGATACAACGATCATTATGTTGTCCATTGCTTTATAACGTATCCTACTGTTTACCAAAGATCATTATGTTGTCATCTTTATAAGTATCCTACTGTTTACCAACAGATCATTATGTTGTCCATCTTTATAACGTATCCTACTGTTTACCAACAGATCATTATGTTGTCATCTTTAAATAACGTATCCTACTGTTCCACCAAGATCATTATGCTTGTCCATCTTTATAACGTATCCTCTGTTTACAACAGATCATTATGTTGTCCATTTTATACGTATACTCCTGTTTCAACAGATCATTATGTTTGTCCATTTTATAACGTATCCTACGTTTACAACAACAGTCAATTATGTTGTCCATCTTATAGTTATCCTATCTGTTTCCACAATCATTATGTTTCCATCTTTATAGACGTATCCTACTGTTTACCAACAGATCATTATGTTGTCCATCTTATAACGGTATCCTACTGTTTAACACAGATCATTATGTGTCCATCCTTTATAACGTATCTACTGTTTACCAAGATCATTATGTTGTCCATCTTTATAACGTATCCTACTGTTTACCACAGATCATTATGTTGTCCATCTTTATAACGTATCCTACTGTTTTACCAACAGATCATTATGTTGTCCCATCTTTATAACGTTCCTATGTTTACCAACAGATCATTATGTTGTCATCTTTATAAACGTATCCTACTGTTTACCAACAGATCATTATGTTGTCATCTTTATAACGTATCCTACTGTTTACCAACAGATATATGTTGTCCATCTTTATAAGTATCCTACTGTTTACCAACAGATCATTATGTTGTCCATCTTTATAACGTATCCTACTGTTTACCAACAGATCATTATGTTGTCCATCTTTTAAGTATCCTACTGTTTACCAACAGATCATTATGTTGTCCATCTTTATAACGTATTCTCTGTTTACCAACAGATATTATGTTGTCCATCTTTATAACGTATCCTACTGTTTACCAACAGATCATTATGTTGTCCATCTTTATAACGTATCCTACTGTTTACCAACAGATCATTATGTTGGTCCATCTTATAACGTATCCTACTGTTTACCAACAGATCATTATGTTGTCCATCTTTATAACGTATCCTACTGTTACCAACAGATCATTATGTTGTCCATCTTTATAACGTATCCTACTGTTTACACAGATCATTATGTTGTCCATCTTTAAAACGTATCCTACTGTTACCAACAGATCATTTGTTGTCCATCTTTATAAAGTATCCTACTGTTACCAACAGATCATTATGTTGTCCATCTTTATAACGTATCCTACTGTTTACCAACAGATCATTATGTTGTCCATCTTTATAAACGTATCCTACTGTTACCAACAGATCATTATGTTGTCCATCTTCTATATAACGTATCCTACTGTTACCAACAGATCATTATTTGTCCATCTTTAAACGTATCCTACTGTTACACACAGATCATTATGTTGTCCATCTTTATAACGTATCCTACTGTTTACCAACAGATCATTATGTTGTCCATCTTTATAACGTATCCTACTGTTTACCAACAGATCATTATGTTGTCCATCTTTATAACGTATCCTACTGTTTACCAACAGATCATTATGTTGTCCATCTTTAAACGTATCCTACTGTTTACCAACAGATCATTATGTTGTCCATCTTTATACGTATCCTACTGTTTACCAACAGATCATTATGTTGTCCATCTTTATAACGTATCCTACTGTTTACCAACAGATCATTATGTTGTCCATCTTTAACGTATCCTACTGTTTACCAACAGATCATTATGTTGTCCATCTTTAATAACGTATCCTACTGTTTACCAACAGATCATTATGTTGTCCATCTTTATAAACGTATCCTACTGTTTACCAACAGATCATTATGTTGTCCATCTTTAAACGTATCCTACTGTTTACCAACAGATCATTATGTTGTCCATCTTTATAACGTATCCTACTGTTTACCAACAGATCATTATGTTGTCCCATCTTAAACGTATCTACTGTTTTACCAACAGATCATTATGTTGTCCATCTTTATAACGTATCCTACTGTTTACCAACAGATCATTATGTTGTCCATCTTTATAACGTATCCTACATGTTTACAACAGATCATTATGTTGTATCTTTATAACGTATCCTACTGTTTACCAACAGATATTATGTTTGTCCATCTTTATAACGTATCCTACTGTTTACCAACAGATCATTATGTTGTCCATCTTTATAACGTATCCTACTGTTTACCAAACAGATTCATTTAGTTTCCATCTATAACGTATCCTACTGTTTACCAACAGATCATTATGTTGTCCATCTTTATAACGTATCTACTGTTTACCAACAGATCATTATGTTGTCCATCTTTATAAAACGTATCCTACATGTTTACAACAGAATATTATGTGTCCATCTTTTATAAGTATATAACGTATCCTACTGTTTACCAACAGATCATTATGTTGTCCATCTTTATAACGTATCCTACTGTTTACCAACAGATCATTTTGTTGTCCATCTTGAGAACATGTGTCCTACTGTTTACCAACAGATCATTACTGTATATCAATGTGTGTTCAGGCATCATGGACAGCACTGTGTTGGAGCTGAGGCAGGTTGTCGCGGTAACCGGAGACGGGACAAATGACGGGCCGGCACTGAAGAAGGCCGACGTGGGCTTTGCCATGGTAACGCCCTGCTCAAAGTGTTATGGGTTGTCACTGCTGAGACACTGTAATATTTTGAATGGGAAACACGAGCTTGTATTAAAGATGCGGTCCCATTTATTGGCACCACCAGCACTTTACAATGTGCAATGGAGCAGAATTATCTGTTTGCTCATTTTAAAACTGGTTGAATGGCTATTTTCACCCTGTTGGCACCAACAATTTACTACAGATTAGATACATTACACAGTAAACAAGATATCTTTCCTCCAACCAAAATCATTTGAATTTTGAATAATTTAGTCCAGACCATTTTTGACTTTGAAATGAAAAATGTCAGTGTTGATAAATGTTTTGGGGTCCTGTCCAGTTGTAAATCAGATATATCTGTGTACTTGTGAAGTTCTTTCAATTTTAGAAGAAATAGTGACTTGTGCAAAGAGGCCAATATATTTGACCTCACCTGTACATAATTTGCGTAAACTCTTCATSTCTCTCTCTCCTACTCTCTCTCTCACTCTCTCTCTATCTCCTACTCTCTCTCTCTCAATTTAATTCAAGGGGCTTTATTGTCATGGCAAACTATTGTTAACATTGCCAAAGCAAGAGAAGTATATAATAAACAAAAGTGAAATAAACAATAAAAAGTGAACTGTAAATATTATACTCACACAAGATCTGAAATAATAGAGACATTACAAATGTCATATATAGTGTTGTAACGATGTGCAAATAGTTAAAGTACAAAAGGGAAACTAAATAAACATAAATATGGGTTGTATTTACAATGGTGTTTGTTCTTCACTGGTTGCCCTTTTCTTGTGGCAACAGGTCACAAATCTTGCTGCTGTGATGGCACACTGTGGAATTTCACCCAGTAGATATGGGAGTTTATCAAAACTGGATTTGTTTTTGAAATCTTTGTGGATCTGTGTAATCTGAGGGAAATATGTGTCTCTAATATGGTCATACATGTGTCTCTCTCTCTCTCTTTCTTCATATT
>NW_019952029.1:9986-12732 GCF_002910315.2 Salvelinus sp. IW2-2015 | reverse complement strand
GGAGGGAAGAGGAGAGAATATCTCCAGATAGATAATACACGATTTTGATAGGAGGATGCAAAAGTGAGGTTATGGCGTAACAGTTGAGAATATAAGATTTGAAATAATAATTATATATTAGAGATTACGGAAGGTGAGTCATACAGTTCCGGATATGATCTTTGCTGATATGAACAGCTAGCGAGAGAGGCGCGCTCTCCACCTTGAGCATGCTTCTTTCGACTAATGCTTCAATTGAGGTAGGATACGCGCTTGAGAAAGCGCGAAATGGTCAAATTACAGGTGTGCTTGTTGGGAGAGTTCATCCACAGTTTGTGGAATATATTTTAAATCTTTTGAAATGTCGAAAATGGATGTGTTGGAGCAAAGTCAGTCAATGTTGTGACCAAAGGTAGAAGAATGCCCTATTTGGCAAAGACCCAGTCCATATTATGGCAAAAAAGCTCAAATAAGCAAAGAGATTGACAGTCCATCATTACTTTAAGACATGAAGGTCAGTCAATACAGAAATGTCAAGAACTTTGAAAGTTTCCTTCAAGGTGCAGTCACAAAAACCCATCAACGCGCTATGATGAAACTGGCTTCTATGAGGACCGCCACAGGAAAGGAAGACCCAGAGTTACCTCTGCTGCAGAGGATAAGTTCATTAGTTATCAGCCCTCAGAAATTGCAGCCCAAATAAATGGCTTCACACAAGAGTTCAAGTAAAAGACACATCTCAACATCAACTGTTCAGAGGAGACTGTGAGAATCAGGCCTTCATGGTCGAATTGCTGCAAAGAAACCACTACTAGAGGACACCAATAAGAAGAGACTTGCTTGTGCCAAAAAACACGAGCAATGGACATTAGACCGGTGGAAATCTGTCCTTTGGTCTGATGAGTCCAAATTTTAGATTTTGATTCTAACCGCTGTGTCTTTGTGAGACGCAGAGTAGGTGAACGGATGATCTCTGCATGTGTGGTTCCCACCGTGAAGCATGGAGGAGGAGGTGTGATGGTGTGGGGATGTTTTGCCTGTGACACTGTCAGTGATCTATTTATAATTCAAGGCACACTTAACCAGCAAGGCTACCACAGCATTCTGCAGCGATACGCCATCCCATCTGGTTTGCACTTAGTGAGACTATCATTTGTTTTTCAACAGGACAATGACCCAACACACCTCCAGGCTGTGTAAGGGCATTTTGACCAAGGAGAGTGATGGAGTGCTGCATCAGATGATGCATCAGATTGGGTCTGATATGCTGCCTCTTGGTTGCAGTGGCATTGAATTGGTTGTTGTTTTAATACGGTAATTCACTATCTCTCTCCCATCCACCAAACAGCAGGCCTGATCTAGAACGATAGTAACAGGGACTATCCCTCTCCATCCACCAAACAGCAGGCCTGATCTAGAACGATAGTAACAGGGACTATCCCTCTCCCATCCACCAAACAGCAGGCCTGATCTAGAACGACAGTAACAGGGACTATCCCTCTCCCATCCACCAAACAGCAGGCCTGATCTAGAACGATAGTAACAGGGACTATCCCTCTCCCATTCACCAAACAGCAGGCCTGATCTAGAACGATAGTAACAGGGACTATCCCTCTCCCATCCACCAAACAGCAGGCCTGATCTAGAACGATAGTAACAGGGACTATCCCTCTGATGGAGCTAACTACGTCACAGTAACAGGGACTTTTACTGTCCCACAATCCCTCTCAATCCCAAACAGCAGCAGCGCCACAAGCCAGCGTGGTGCCAATTAGCAGGGAGCATGCAAACATATGCCCTCCTGTAGTTCCTGATTAAAGTGCATATTGATGGTATAAATTACCATCCCGGTACAATAGATTGCCAGGCATCTAGATGTAAATGTTTAATTAACCCGTGGCTAAATCACTGCGCTGGTCTTCAGTGGAGGTATTAATTTWCTCAGAGCRCCAATAACCASGAGAGGAGCACAACCCAAGATGGCCGCTCTGTGTGGTCTGCGGCRCCCGYGTGACAGATTTATCCGTGATTGGTACTGTGGTTTACCTTTCCCTAATTAGCTGGGTGGATACAGAAACACTGTTCTGAGAGGGTTGTTGAGGGACGCCCCCCCCCTCTTAAGGCCTCTGTTCAATCCGTATCGCTRGAAGTCCAGCGTTAATAAAAAGCGTGAAAATACAATTTTAAAGGCAGTGTTAGCGGAGACTGCAGTCACGGTGAAACGTTGCGTGTGTCAACTCGATTGGAAATGACTTTTACATTCCTATCGCGCAAACAGCTTCTTCCATCCAGACCGAACAGAGTCTTCGGTGTTTATCAGGTAATCTGCCTTGTTCACCTGGTCATTACCAACACATCTAAGTAAAGCATTTTACCTGGTCACTTCTCTACCTCTACTCTACCTTTACAAACGTGGATGGATAGTCTAATCATCATGCTGCTGGAGGTGTGTGGTGGTTTGCTTGGCTAGGCTGGAGCACGTATTTCTTTGTTTGCCCCCTGATCACAGAGACTGGTGCGACCTGCAGGGACACCGTGTCTCCCAGAGAGCCTTGAGTGTGGTACCCCTGAGGTAGGAGCAAGACGGTCAGGGGCTATTAGAATCGCATGTGTGTGTGTGTGTGTCAGGGAAGGTGTCAATTACTGTGTATCCGCCCGGCTGTCCTGCCCTAGTGACACCCTCCCCGGGGTAGAGACAGAGAGATGGGGCCAGCCTGGCTGTCCTGCCCTAGTGACACCCTCCCCTGGGTAGAGACAGAGAGATGGG
>NW_019952029.1:0-4515 GCF_002910315.2 Salvelinus sp. IW2-2015 | reverse complement strand
AGATTAGTGCGATGCTTACCTTGCAGATAGTCAGCCAGATCGCCACCGTTGCAGTACTGTGGGGAGGAACAAGACAAACAAAACCATTCTATTAGCAGGCTGTGTAAGAACAACACAGATTAGCAGTATCAAGCTGTGTGTGTGTGTGTGTGTGTACGTGTGTTTGTGTGCGACCACAAAGACCAGATAACGAAGGGTCTCATCAATTAAAATCTGATGAATGGCTGTGCTGTTATCAGTACTGACAGTCTCTGTTAATCCTGGCATTAGTCAACACAGAGAGCAGTAAGGACAGAGTGTGATGGAGAATAGTCCAAGAAAGAGATTGAGAGAGTTAGAGAAAATGTGCAAGGGAGCAGGGGAGAGAAAAGTAGAGAAACAGAGGGGAGCTAAGGGTAGGCTAAATTATGCTAGCATCTACCCCGTCTGTCCACCATTTTCCAGTTCCGTTAGTTTAACCGTAACAGTAAAAGCCTTCGTTTCATGCATGTTAACATCAGAAGCCTCCTCCCTAAGTTTGTTTTATTCACTGCTTTAACACACTCCGCCAACCCTGATGTCCTAGCCATGTCTGAATCCTGGCTTAGGAAGGCCACCAAAAATTCAGAAATTTCCATCCAACTACAACATTTTCCACCAAGATAGAACTGCCAAAGGGGGTGGAGTTGCAATCTACTGCAGAGACAGCCTGCAGAGTTCTGTCATTATATCCAGGTCTGTGCCCAAACAGTTTGAGCTTCTACTTTTAAAAATCCACCTTTCCAGAAATAAGTCTCTCAATGTTGCCGCTTTTTATATAGACCCCCCTCAGCCCCCAGCTGTGCCCTGGACATCATATGTGAATGAATTGCCCCCCATTTATCTTCAGAGTTTGTACTGTTAGGTGACCTAAACTGGGATATGCTTAACACCCCGGCCATCCTACAATCTAAGCTAGATGCCCTCAATCTCACACAAATTATCAATGAACCTACCAGGAACAACCCTAAATCCGTAAACACGGGCACCCTCATAGATATCATCCTGACCAACCTGCCCCCTAAATACACCTCTGCTGTCTTCAACCAGGATCTCAGCGATCACTGCCTCATTGCCTGCATCCATAATGGGTCTGCGGTCAAACGACCACCCCTCATCACTGTCAAACGCTCCCTAAAACACTTCAGTGAGCAGGCCTTTCTAATCGACCTGGCCCGGGCATCCTGGAAGGAAATTGACCTCATTCTGTCAGTAGAGGATGCCTGGTCATTCTTTAAAAGTGCTTTCCTCACCATCTTAAACAAGCATGCCCTATTCAAAAAATGTAGAACTAAGAACAACTATAGCCCTTGGTTCACTCCAGACCTGACTGCCCTTGAACAGCACAAAAACATCCTGTGGCGTACTGCATTAGCATCGAAMAGCCCCCGCGATATGCAACTTTTCAGGGAAGTTAGGAACCAATATACACAAACAGAAATAGCACAAACTACAAAAGGTTCTGGGACACTAAAGTCCATGGAGAATGCACCTACTCCCAGCTGCCCACTGCACTGAGGCTAGGAAACACTGTCACCACCGATAAATCTCCGATAATCGAGAATTTCAAGTATTTATCTACAGCTGGCCATGCTTTCCATCTGGCTACCCCTACCCCGGTCAACAGCTCTGCACCCCCCCACGGCAACTTGCCCAAACCTCCCCCATTTATCCTTCACCCAAATCCAGATAGCTGATGTTCTTCTGAAAGAGCCTCAAAATCTGGACCCCTACAAATCAGCTGGGCTAGACAATCTGGACCCTCTCTTTCTAAAATTATCCGCCGCAATTGTTGCAACCCTTATTACAAGCCTGTTACAACCTATTTCGTATCGTCTGAGATCCCTAAAGACTGGAAAGCTGCCGCGGTCATCCCCCTCTTCAAAGGGGGGTGACACTCTAGACCCAAACTGTTACAGACCTCTCTCTATCCTACCTTTCTAAAGTCTTTGAAAGCCAAGTTAACAAACAGATCACCGACCATTTCGAATCCCACCGTACATTCTCCGCTATGCATTCTGGTTTCCGAGCTGATCATGGGTGCACCTCAGCCACGCTCAAGGTCCTAAACGATATCATAACCGCCATCGATAAAAGACAATACTGTGCAGCCGTCTTCATCGACCTGACCAAGACTTTCGACTCTGTCAGTCACCACATTCTTATTGGCAAACTCAACAGCCTGGGTTTCTCAAATGACTGCCTCGCCTGGTTCACCAACTACTTCTCAGATAGAGTTCAGTGTGTCAAATCGGAGGGCCTGTTGTCCAGACCTCTGGCAGTCTCTATGGGGGTGCCACACGGTTCAATTCTCAGGCCGACTCTTTTCTCTGTATACATCAATGACGTCGCTCTTGCTGCTGGTGATTCTCTGATCCACCTCTACGCAGACGACACCATTCTGTATACTTCTGGCCCTTCTTTGGACACGGTGTTAACAAACCTTCAGACGAGCTTCAATGCCATACAACTCTCCTTCCGTGGCCTCCAACTGCTCTTAAATGCAAGTAAAACTAAATGCATGCTCTTCAACCGATCGCTGCCCGCACCCTCGTCTAGCATCACTACTCTGGACGGTTCTGACTTAGAATATGTGGACAACTACAAATAGCTAGGTTTTGGTTAGACTGTAAACTCTCCTTCCAGACTCACATTAAGCATCTCCAATCCAAAATTAAATCTAGAATCGGCTTCCAATTTCGCAACAAAGCATCCTTCACTCATGCTGCCAAACATACCCTAGTAAAACGGACTATCCTACCGACCCTCGACTTCGGTGATGTCATTTACAAAATAGCCTCCAACACTCTATTCAGCAAATTGGGTGTAGTCTATCACAGTGCCATTCGTTTTGTCACCAAAGCCCCATATATACTACCCACCACTGCGACCTGTATGCTCTCGTTGGCTGGCCCTCGCTTCAAATTCATCGCCAAACCCACTGGCTCCAGGTCATCTATAAGTCTTTGCTAGGTAAAGCCCCGCCTTATCTCAGCTCACTGGTCACCATAGCAGCACCCACCCGTAGCACACGCTCCAGCAGGTATATTTCACTGGTCACCGCCAAAGCCAACTCCTCATTTGGCCACCTTTCCTTCCAGTTCTCTGCTGCCAATGACTGTAACGAATTGCAAAAATCACTGAAGCTGGAGACTTATATCTCCCTCACTAACTTTAAGCATCAGCTGTCAGAGCAGCCTACCGATCATTGCACCTGTACATAGCCCATCCCACCCAACTACCTCATCCCCATATTTTTTTTATTCTGCTCCTTTGCACCCCAGTATCCGTACTTGCATATTCATCTTCTGCACATCTATCACTCCAGTGTTTAATTGCTAAATTGTAATTATTTTGCCACTATGGCCTATTTATTGCCTTACCTACCTAATCTTACTACATTTGCACACACTGTATATAGACATTTCTATTTTGTTATTGACTGTACGTTTGTTTATACCATGTGTAACTCTGTGTTCTTTGTATCGCACTGCTTTGCTCTATCTTGGCCAGGTCGCAGTTGTAAATGAGAACACCAATTAAATCCTGTTGGTTACCAAAACTTCCTCTGATCAAAGCATTGGTTTGATCTGGCCTTAAAGAGCCTCTGCCTTATCACAGTGACCGGTAGGATCTGACTCCAGTTCAGTTTATTACCACACCATGTTGTTTACCCTTTGTACAGGAAAATCAATTACAGCTCAGATCCTTATTATATTAATTATTATATTAATTCTTATCCTTATGCTCTGTGTGTATGTCCATCCTGCAGAGGCATTGAGCAGGGTTTCAATAACACATTCTCAGGGTCCGCCATAACCACAGAATTCTAGGGTAACAATATATTTCACTATTATGGGGGTGCCCACATTGATTGCTGTAAAGTTTGGGATGCCATGAATGGTTAAGGGCCCATAATTCTATTCTAGTGAATCTATCCGATTAAGTTCTGTGTGAGGACAATCATTTATGAGGTACACTGCATACAAATAATGTTTGTTCAAATAAGAAAACTGCTTTGCTTCATACTGAGAGTCAATGTTGCAGCTAAAAGGGCATCGTTTCCCTTAAAACAGTATTATTTTTAATGTGTTCCAACCGCTGACTGGAGTGTGAGCCCTGCGCGCTGATTGCTTAATAAGTGACTGCTTAATAAGTAATCTGCTCCCTCCTCTAACCATTGCGTAAAACAAACCTTTCTTACTAAGCAAAACAGGCAGTCTAGCAAACACCAGCCAGATTAGCATTCATGCTAGCCTAGTGTTGATACCATCTATGCCCATCTCTCTTGGAGTGCTATAGCATTGATTAAGCAGCCTTCTATCTATAATACCAAGGTTGAATGGTGCTCAGAGGCTACAAAGCCAGATTTATGTCTGTTTCTTCTCTTGTGCCAGGAGACCCCGCCTCCTTAATGTCAACAATCTAGAACACCCCAGGCAGGCCACGGTAACAGGTACCAGGGTTCCAAGACTTGCACAGCCAGTTACCTTAACA
>NW_019952028.1:0-4518 GCF_002910315.2 Salvelinus sp. IW2-2015 | reverse complement strand
CATCCTGGGAATAATGGTCTAGTTTCGCCACCGGCCTGCCTCTGGTCAGGGACCCGGTTCACACCACGGACAACCCTCACAAGTCTTAGCAGGACGGACCAGACAGCCCAGGTTTTGTTGTCATATGGGATAATGTTGGTTTTCCACCGGGCTGGCTCTGGTCAGGGACCGGTTCACCAACCACGATCGTCACAGTTGTAAGGACGGACCAGACAGCCCAGTTTTGTTGTCATCTGGGATAATGTTAGTTTCCCCGGGCTGCTCTGGTCAGGGACCGGTTCACCAACCACACGTTCACAGTTTTATACTGCCTGCTTACCGTCCGCAATTCTCCAAGCGCGAATTGAGGAACATTTTTCCGGGCTTGGCCAAACACACAATGCCCGCCCTGCCTCTTTCACCAGACAATGAGAGGCATAGCAACGGACGTGAGGGGTGGGGTCAAGTCCAGACGGGTTTCGATACGGCACGTCCAAAGGTGATATTTTTCCCTGTTGCCTAGAGCCAGGGAGCGACATTGGCTTGTGATGTGGAGATGAGGTGGGCCTGTGACTATCCCAGATGACAACAAACCTGGGCTGCTCTGGTCCGTCCTGTACAACTGTGAGGTTGTGGTTGGTGAACCGGTCCCTGACCAGAGCAGCCCGGTGGAAACTAACATTATCCCAGATGACAACAAACCTGGGCTGCTCTGGTCCGTCCTGTACAACTGTGAAGTTGTGGTTGGTGAACCGGTCCCTGACCAGAGCAGCCCGGTGGAAACTAACATTATCCCAGATGACAACAAACCAGGCTGCTCTGGTCCGTCCTGTACAYCTGCATTATGTAGTGCATGCAGAAATATGATTATGTGTTGCAGTATTGTAGGGACCCAGGGTGGCGTGGTGATGGAGAACTCCTTGCAGACTAATGGGGGACCACAAGGGGATATTTCCCCCGCGCTGCACAGGGACATTCACAACGGCTCTTTAACATTTCGGCCCCGACGCCTAGTTTTAACTAGATTGAGTCCAGCTTCATCAATGAAAATGAACTCGTGAGGCTGTGCAGCTGCATCAAAGTCCAGGACTCTCTGTAACAGAACATGCAAACGCTGTACCGTGAATATGGTGTAACTCAAAACACAGGACAACAATGTCTACATTTTCACACAAGGATGGGGTGGGGGTTTGGGGTGGGTTGGGTCAGACACATTCAGTCAAAACTACAAGCTACAGGCAAGGGGCACAGACAACCCCCCCACCCCCAGAATGGGGGCACCTGCCTAGGTCACATGCTGCTTTGTCTGAATGTATCTATGCAGTGCCAATAGGACACAATCTACTGCCATTACTGTATTACAGTATCGTACAGTGACACTTACTTGCACATAGTCATAGAGAAGGTCTTTGACTAACACTGTTCCTCTCAAATGGAGCCCTGGACAGCTGCTTCATCGTGAGTTGGTGTTGATGCAAGATGTGACGACGTACTGACACGGTTGATATTATGGAATGTTGTGTGACCTGCGATAATTTGCTCTCGTAGTTGATGTAGGCGGACGGTGTTGTTTGCCAACACTAGATTGACAACGGCCAGTTCCTGTTCATGGTGAACAGACGTTGCCTTCCACCCTCAGGAGGTCGTCTGGCAGCTCTGTAGAAAATGCAAGAATATGATGTCATTGGTTCGGTTCTTCTTTACATCCTGTACTGTCATACTGTACACAGTAACATCAACAACTTAGACATAGCTACTTCACAGCACTGTACTGTCATACGTACACAGTAACATCACAACTGTAGTACATGTACTCACAGCACTGTATGTCATACTGTACACCAGAACATCACAACTGTATACATGTACTTCACATCACTGTACTGCTCATCTGTACACATAACATCACAACTGTAGTACAGTACTTCACAGCACTGTACTGTCATACTGTACACAGTAACAATCACAACTTATTACATGTACGTCACAGCACTGTACTTCATACTACACAGTAACATCAACTGGTGTACATGTACTTCACAGCACTGTACTTCCATACTGTACACATAACATCACAACTTATACATGTACTCACAGCACTTACTGTCTATAGCTGACGTACACAGGTATAAACAGAGTACACAGACACTGGTATTATACACGTGTACTTCACACGCAACTGTATTGTCATACTGTACACAGTAACATCACAACGTATACATTGTACTTCACAGCCTACGCAATGCCCAGTAATCAACTGTAGTCATTACAATTACCACAGATTACAGCATACACACATACAATCACACTGTTGAGACGATTACATGTACTTCACAAGCACTGTACTGTCCACTGTACAACAGCTAACATACAACTGATAGTACATGGACTCACCAACTGTACTGTCATAACTTACAACAGTAACATCCAACTGTATACATGTACTTCACAGCACTTACTGACATACGGTTACACGGTAAGACATCACAACTGTATTACATGTACTTCACAGCACTGTACTGTTCATACTGTACACAGTAACATCACAACTGTATACATATACTACAGCACGACTATACGTAAGTATCAGCAACTGTAATGTTAAACACGTACGTGATACTAAACATCACAACTGATTACATTTACTTCACAGCACGTACTGTCATACTTACAGCAGTAACATCACAACTGTAGTACATGTACTTCACAGCACCTGTACTGTCATACATGTACACAGTAACATCAACAACGTAGTACATGTACTTCACAGCACTGTACTGTCAACTGTACACAGTAACATCACAAACTGTATTACATGTACTTCACAAGCACTGTACTGTCAATTACTGGTACACAGTAACATCACAACTGTCATTACATGTAACTTCAACAGCCACTTACTTCATACTGTACATCAGTAACATACAACTGTATTACATGTTACTCACAGCACTGTACTGTCATACTGGTACACAGTAACATACAACGTATTACTATGTACTTCACAGCACTGTACGTCATACTGTACACAGTAACATCAAACGTAAGTGACATGTACTTCCACAGCACTGTACTGTCATACTGTACACATAACATATCAAACTGTATTACATGACTTCACAGCACTTGTACTGTCATACTGTACACAGTAACATCACAACGTGTATTACATTTACTCCACAGCACATGTGACTTCATACTGTACACAGTAACATAACAACTCGATACATGTACTTCACACACTGTACTGTCATACTGTACACAGTTAACATCACAACTACTTATTACATGTACTGTCACAGCACTGTACTGTCATACTGTACACAGTAACATCCACAACCTGTATTACATTACTTCACAGCACTTACTGCTACTGTACACAGTAACATCACAACTGTATTTACATGTACTTACAGCACTGTACTGCATAATGTACACAGTAACATCAGCAATGTATACCATGTACTTCACGCACTGTACTGTCATACTTACACAGTAACATCACAACTGCTATACATGTACTTCACAGCACCTTACTGTCATACGTACAGCATAACATCCAAACTGTATACATGCTACTTCACACACTGTACTTTCCATACTGTACACATAACATGCACAACTGTATTACATTACTTCACAGCACTGTACTGTCATAACTGTACACAGTAACATCACAACTGTATTAACATGTACTTCACAGCACTCTACGTCGATACTGTACAGCAGTAACATCAACAACTGTTGACATGTACTTCACAGCACTGTACTGTCATTACTGTTACACGATAACATCACAACTGTATACATTGTACTCACACAACTGTACTGTCATACTGTACCAGTAACATCAACTGTATACATGACTTCACAGCACTGTACGTCATACTTACCACAGTAACACACAACTGTATTACATGTACTTCACGCACTTGTACTGTCATACTGTACACAGTAAAACATCACAACTGTATTACATGTACTCACAGCAGCTCTACTGTCATACTGTACACAGTAACATCCACAACTGTATTAACATGTACTTCACCACACTGTACTTCATACTGTACACAGTAACATCACAACATGAGTTACATGTACATTCACAAGCACTGTGTACTGTCATACTCTATCTAACATAACATCACCAACTGTAGTTACAGGACTTCACAGCAACGTGACTGTCATACTGTACACAGCTAACATCACAACAACATTATTCAACACTGTACGTATCACAGACCAACGTGTACATGACTCGCACCGTACGATATTACACAGTAACATCACAACTGTATATACATGTACTTCACAGCACTGTAACTGTCATAAGTACAAGTAACATACAAACGGCTATTACATGTACTTCACACACTTACTGTCATACTTACACAGTAACATCACAACTGTTTACATGTACCTCACAGCACTGTACTGTCATACTGTACACCCTAACATCACAACTGTATTAACATGTACTTCACAGCAACGTTACGTCATACTGACACAGTAACATCACAACTGTATTACATGTAACTT
>NW_019952027.1:0-4520 GCF_002910315.2 Salvelinus sp. IW2-2015 | reverse complement strand
AATGCCTGTTCTCTCGGAATCAGAAGACAACGATGTAGACCCCAGTTGCTCTGATAGGGAAACATACCGAGGCCAACCATGAAGAAAACAAAACATAGCCATAGAACACACAAGCACCATAGAATAGACCACTTACCGCAACTCACCGCCCTGACCAACCCAAATAGAGACATAAAAACGGATCTCTAAGGTCAAGGAGCGTGCGACATTTATGGTGGGCTACCTATATAAGGGTCGCAGCATGTTGTGCTGAACAGGATGCGTCTTATGCTCTACCAATTGACTGCTCATAGTCTAGTCCACATTACATCTAACTCCAATCCCTTTACACTTGCGCGGTAAGGTGCTGGTCGGAGCCGAGAGCACATCAAAACTTGGGCCTTCCAGATTTTAGTGGTTTATAGGTGCTGAAGGGTTTAAAAATCGCTTAGTTTTTAGGAAGGATCAATTGTGTAAATGGGCAGGGGTCTGAGCAATAATTTATGAACTTTTTTAACTGCTGTTATAGTAGTGACGATGACCAATACTTTACTTCGGTAAGCTCAACTCCCACTAGGGTCACAGCTTTGCCAATGCGTTTGACTAATCCCCAGGCTTAATGTGTGCTTTGTGCAATAGGTTGGGTCGACCATTACATTGTCTTATCTGACACTTTACTTTACTGAAAGCCAACCAAAATGATGTAATGCTTTCCTTATAAATGGAACCAAGTTACATGGTTCCCTCCAGTAAACATGATTTAATCCGGGCGCACACAAACAAAGCGACGCCATACCCGCACAAGTGCTGGACCATCAGTCGGGTCTTTGACACTTAACCACCTCCCACCGGATGAAAGATCAGCCACAAAATGTTGGCACCAATTGTAACAGGTTGCAAATCAAGTCTTGGTATACCGCAACATCGGATCAAGGAAAGAGGAATATCTGGTGCACGTGGTCTCAGGTTGGACTATTCCAGAAAAATCATCTTTGGTTTGACACAGACAGCACACACACGACACACGACCACACACGGTGGGGCTTGACGACACACACACACAGAACAGCACACAGCACACACACCACAACAACACCACACACACTTTACACACAACACGACAAATGAGCTTTGCAGTTCCATACACACTTGTTTAAATACAATCCTCCACACGCTATTTTGATGTACCCTGTGGATGCATTCGAGAGAACCGCTACATATATCAGCAGACGTTTACTAAACGTTTTGCTATTTATTGACACTTATGTGTGCCCTGTAATCCTTAGTTTTGATGTGAGACCTTCGGGTCATTCATGCAACTACATCCATAAAAACTACTCATATCAGCATCGACTGTGTACTTTAAGGTGCCCCCCCTTTTGGTCATTGTAAAAGCCACATACACATAAATCGCCTGTTGAGTAACATGAGGTCTGACCCGTACGTATAAAAGTCAGCCCCCTTTGTTGTGTTGCGAATCTCATAACACATACATAAAGGCGTATTAATCAGTGTAGAACACGAAGTGTGATGTAAGTACGGTAGGGAATGTATCACTTAACCCCGTTAAATTTCATCAAACTTTAACTTCTCCTGTATGGCTTGCAGGGGCAGTATTGAGAGATAAGCTTGGAATTGAAAGGTGCGCCAGAGGTGGCCCGAGTAAACTCCGCCTGCTCTCAGTCCGCAGTATGCTAGATATATGCATTATTAGTTATTGACGTGATTGGAACCTGAAAACACTGAAGTTTCTAGAAAAATGTTTGAAGTGATGTATTGAGGTATAACAGAACTCATATGGCAAGTGCAAAAACCTGAAGATAGAATCCAAAAGGAGTGTTGGAAAGTCTGAGTTGGGGGTCCGATTTCAACTCATCGGCCTATCGAATACACAGTGGGGAGTAATGGATGTGGCAGTTTGCACTTCCGCTTACGTGGCTTCCACTGAAGAGTGTCAACAGGTTTGGTAGAGACGCTTGTCTGTGCCCTCTGACTGTGATTGTGGGGCTGACAGGAGAACCAAGGACATAGAGTCCGGCACTATACAATGGCTACCTGCTCCTGCACATGCAAGCCGTATCACAATGAGAACAGGGGAAGCTCGTGTTTCAATCGTCACATACTGAAGTCAATGGAATTCTCCGGTTGGAACGTTTATTGAAGAATTATATGCTTAAAACATCCTAAACGATTGATTCAGTACACAATCGTTTGAGCATGTTTATAAAGCTAGACTGTTACGGAAACTTTTGACATTTTTCGTCTGCTTTTAGTGTAACGCAGCTTCCTGACTTTGGATTCTCGTTGTACCAGCACGCTCAACAAAATAAGCTATTTGGACCATAAATGTTATGGACAATTACCGGACAACACACACAAACATTTCTTTTGTGGAAGTTTAGGCAGTCTGGGAGTGGATTCTGACGAAGATTTCAGCAAAGGTAAAGTGAAAGATGTGTATAAATGCTTATTTATTAGTTTTTGGTTTAGACGTAGCAACAATTTGAGGGGGTGAACTGTATGGGCTTTCCTTGTTGTGGGCCTGACAACAGCTGTCTCAGATTATTGAAGATATGTGTGGCCATATTTTGCCGTAAAAGCTTTTTTGAAATCTGACACATGCGGTTGTCATATGAAAAACCTTTTCTCAATAGGGAGGGGACAGCTGTTTATTCACTTTGTAAAAAAATTCGTTCCCCAAATTAACTGGCCTGCGTACTGGCAATTCTTGCTCGTACAATATGCATATTAACTTAATTACTATTGGATAGAAACACCACTCTCACATACGTTTCTTTAAAAACCGCTTTGAATTATATCGTGTTGACTAAAACAGAACTCATTTGGCAGCAAACTTCCTGTCAGGAACTGAAAATCTGAAATCCTGGGGGCTCTGTCTCCACGGGCAATCCTAATTAATTTGCATAGAAAATCTAATGGGTTACATGCACTGAGGTGGAGTGATCAATTTAGGTTTTCGCAGTGGTTATTATAGAGTGGAATGGGGTCAGCTAAGGGCGATAAGACCTCTTTGGATGACGAAGACCAGTCTTTTCACCGTTCAGTCTTGAGCGAGAAGGACTCTGGATTGCGTTCTGAAAAGCTTTCGTTATACGACGTTAGATATCTCCGGCTTCTGATTTTATTTGATATATTGTGTTTAACAATCATCAATTTAACTAGTATAATTTTAAACCGACTTATACTCCAGGTTTTATATCAGTTTAATTTGCGATTTTTGCGTAGTTTTGTCTTTTGGTTTTGGCGGTTAAGGGTTGGTCGATGTTGGCACTCACTCCCTTGAGCGCGGGCATGGCTAGCTTTGTCTAGTATTTCGACAGGATGAGAACGAACACTTAGGTAGCCTGTTCCCACCTGTGTTTGTGGGTAGTTGTTTTCTGTTTAGTGTGTGTCGTCACCTTACAGAACTGTTCGTTTGTCGTCTTTTGGTGTTTTGTTCAGTGTTCAGTTTATTGATTAACGTATGAACACTTACCACGCTGCACCTTGGTCCTCTTCTCCTTCTCCCAACGACGTTCGTTACACATATTTATGTCATATTTGACATAGTGGGTTATTTCACATTTGACATTGGTGATTATGTCACACAGTTCTGCCACATTTATGAACCCTTTATAAAGCATGACATACAGTTATAGACGCTTTGTAACACATGTATGTAGTGCTTATTAGGGCATTATGAAGGCTTTATGAAGCCTTTATAAGCTGAACCTCATTTAAAGCAGGACTGAATAATAATTGTATGCACCTGTAAACCAGTGGGTGGTACATCACTTTAAATAAACCGTAGATTAACCACCTTAATCAACACACCTATGGAAATATATGAAAAGAAATGGGTGGTGGGACCAAGATAACACAAAGAGTGGGAGACATGGAAGATAAGACTGTGTATGTGTGTTAGCGGGTTTTCACGGTCCATTACTTGTGAGACAGTGGAGCTTTAGGGAGCGTGACTATTCAGGGAATTCTGCAACAGTACCAGCCCCTAAGTCCCAGCAGATGCAATTAAAAACACAAACCACTATCTTCCCCAACCGCCCCCAAAGGTTACCATAACGATAACAAGCATAATGATGAGGATGATAAGGGGAATAATAAGCTTCTGTTGTACTTTTCCTTATGGTATCGTCTACTCCTCTGCTACATTACAAAGTGGTGGAATTCAGTTATCATGAAAGGATCGATTGGAGATATAAATGTCATATAAATGTCAGCGTATCAACTCAGTAAATCAAGCAACTTCCTCTAATCAAGTCCTCCGGCTTCCTGTGTGTCACACTATTAGATTTAAGGGCTATGATGTTGGTGGGTTTAGTGGTTGCTCATTGTGCCTCTCCAAGAAACAGAACTATAATGGGAACCAATTCAGGCCACCATAAACCTACAATCCCCTAGACCATAACAAAACCCTTAGACAAGACAAAAACCCCTAGACAAATTCAAAAACTAAACAAACCACCCTTGTCACACCCTGACCTAACCAAAAAATAAAGAAAACAAATATAACTAAAGTCAGG
>NW_019952026.1:0-4524 GCF_002910315.2 Salvelinus sp. IW2-2015 | reverse complement strand
CAGAATGAACTTCTGCACAGAGACTGTTTTTCCAATGCCAGCGACTCCCTTTGTCAGCACAGTTCTGATAAGTTTGTCTTGTCCAGTTAAGGGTGTGAAGATGTCGTTACATTTGATTGCAATCTCTGGTCTTGCTTGTTTCCTGGTTGTTGTCTCAATCTGTCTCAGCTCATGTTCATTATTGACCTCTCCTGTTCCACCCTCTGTGATGTAGAGCTCTGTGTAGATCTTATTGAGAAGTGTTGGGTTTCCTTGTTTAGCGATCCCCTCAAATACACATTGAAACTTCTTCTTTAGATTAGATTTGAGTTCACGTTGGCAAATCACATCAAGCTCATCTGAATCTAGAAATAACACAGACAATATTAATATTAAGTCTGTTTTAATGCCTACATTATTGTAGGACTGTTATAAAGTTTTACATTATAATAATTTATTCTCTTTATTCTTAACTGACTGTATAAATGTGTAAATGTTTTCATAATGCATTAGAGACTGTTGTGACTGATTATATTATTATTGGTATTATTGATGTTGCATTACAGACTGGTGTGACTGATTGTATTATTATTGGTATTATTGATGTTGCATTACAGACTGGTGTGACTGATTGTATTATTATTGTTGATGTTATTATTAACTCTAATCACCACAACACATCTGATGAGGTCAATAGGTGTTGTGGGCAGCAGGTAGCCTGGTTAGAGGGTTGGGCCAGTAACCAAAAGGTAGATTGAATCCCCTGACAAGGTAAAGGTAACAACCTCAGCAAGTCATTTAAAGTAAATAAGAATTTGTTCTTAATTTTATTTATTTTTTATTTCACCTTTATTTAACAAGTTCTCATTTACAACTGCGACCTGGCCAAGCTAAAGCAAAGCAGTGCGACAAAAACAACACAGAGTTACACATGGAATAAACAAACGTACAGTCAATAACACAATATAAAAATCTATATACAGTGTGTGCAAATGTAGTAAGATTAGGGAGGTTAGGCAATAAATAGGGCATAGTGGCAAAATAATTACAATTTAGCACTGGAGGGATAGATGTGCAGATGATGATGTGCGAGCAGAGATACTGGGGGTGCAAAATAGCAAAATTAACAGTATGGGGATGAGGTAGTTGCGTGTATTTACAGATGGGCAGTGATCGGTAAGCTGCTCTGACAGCTGATGCTTAAAGCTGATGCTTTTTGTAATTCATTCCAGTCATTGGCAGCAGAGACATGTAAGGAAAGGCGGCCAAAGGAGGTGTTGGCTTTGGGGATGACCAGTGAAAATGCCTGCTGGTGTGCGTGCTACGGATGGTTGTTGCTATGGTGACCAGTGAACTGAGATAAGGTCAGGGCTTTACCTGGAGCCAGTGGTTTTGGCGAGGAATATGTAGCGAGGACCAGCCAACGAGAGCATACAGGTCGCAGTGGTGGGTAGTATTTGAGGCTTTGGTGACAAAACAGATGGCACTGTGATAGACTGTATCCAATTTGCTGAGTAGAGTGATGGAAGCTATTTTGTAAATGACATTGTCGAAGTCAAGGATCGATAGGATAGTCAGTTAATTGACTTGCCTAGTTAAATAAAGGTTAAATGTATAAATAATATCATTGAGTTACACAGCTACTTTAGCTGTACTTTAGCTACAGCTTTTAAATGTTATAAAACAGCATTCAACATGAGGCAGACAGATCTTACATTTCTCCAGTGTGTCAGCAAGCTCCTTCTGGTTCATTTTCCTCAAGACGTGCAGTGTGATCTTCAGAGCCCCCTCTCTGGCACTGCTCTCCTGCTGCTCATCTTCAGCATCCACCACTTCCTTATCCTGCTTCTGACTCTCAAAGCCTTCTGGGAGTTCTGGACTAAGAATCCTCTTGAACATCTTCAGTCATTCTTCCAAATGTCTGAATTTTCTCTTGAAGCAACTGAAATAATAAGTAAATAAGTTAAAGAAGAGAGAGAATGCTTTTTCATACCAACAATTAATGATGATTGACAGATCCAACTTACTTAGGTAACACAAAACAATGTACATAACAGGAACACATACCTGCATTATGGAGGCCAGGTCTGTTTGAATGACTCTGGAAGAATTGACAACTGATGAATCTCTGACCTGATCTCTCTGTTGGTTTGTGACAAACATGAGATTTACATCTCTCATCCAGGGAGTACACACCCCCAACCCACACCACACACAACACAAACACAACACACGACACACACACACACCCACACACACACCCCACACACAACAAACACACACCGGGAGTTGTGTTTGTTTACATTGTTTTAGGCTATGAAACGGACAAAAGGATTAGCCATGGATTATGCAAAACAAAATAAATGGGAAATGGGAGAGGAGAATGACTGGACGTGTTTGTTTCACTCACTGAACATGCTGAGTTTCTTCTATTGCAGTGAAAGCTTCCTTCGAATTCAAAGGTGATTCATAGATTGTCACTTCATGGAACATCAGCTGGGAACAGGGGGAGGCTGTCTCTCCTGCCTTGATTGGTCTTCAACACAACAGAGACAAACATTACATCTCTCATTACTCTGCGCTAGATGGGAAACATAAGGAGAGTTTTATTCAATAACGCTATATTTATCTTTTCAGAATTTTCGTTTTACTAACTTTATTGTTTACAGAAATGATGGAAAGAGTTTGGTTTTTTCATATCTATATCATGAATGGGGTTGTTCAATGAAGACAGTTATTGTTCAAATCGATCACTTGATGGTTTATTTCAGAGAGAGAATAATATAAAACATATCATGGTTTTTTTTGCAAATGCTATATTTGTCATCCTCGGAGAATCAGTAGTCTGCTAGGTTTACACAGTAATATATATATCTGACTCACCTCGAGAATAGTAGTACTGCTGGGTTTTACACAGTCTAATATATTCTGCATTACTCTCAGAGAAATAGTGTACTGCCAGGTTTCAAGTAATATTTCTCTGCTCACCTCCTAAAATCAGTAGTCTCTGCTAGGTTTTCACGTATAATTATATGCCTCACTCTCAGAGAAATCAGTAGTATGCTGGGTTACACAGTTAATGAATATATTGCCCCATCTACAAAGAGAAATCATAGTATGCTAGGTTTTAGTACGTATCATATATATCTGCCTAACTTAGAGCAAGTTCAGTAGTACGGCTAGGTTTACACGTAATAGATATATATTGCCTACTTCAGAGAATAATAGTATGCTAGGTTGTCACGTTCCTGACCTGTTTTCTGTTAGTTTTTGTATGTGTTAGTTGGTCAGGACGTGAGTTTGGGTGGGCAGTCTATGTTTTGTGTTTCTATGTTGGTTTATGGGTACCTGATATGGTTCTCAATTAGAGGCAGGTGGTTTTCATCTCCTCTGATTGAGAATCATATTAAGGTAGGTGTTTTCATATTGTTTGTTGTGGGTGGTTGTCTCCTGTGTCAGTGTCTGTGTATGTTACGCCACACGGGACTGTTTCGGTTTTGTTTGTTCGTTCGTTTTGTGTAGTAATTTTTCCTGTTCGTGCGTTCTTCGTGTTACATGTAAGTTCGTAGTCCAGGTCTGTCTACATCGTTTTGTTATTTTGTTTCTATTCAAGTGTTCGTCGTGTTTTCGGTTTTGTTTAATAAATATCATGTCGAACTACAACGCTGCATTTTGGTTCAATCCCTGCTCCTCCTCTTCGGATGAAGAGTTGTTGTATAAAGTTGACTTTATACACAGAAGATCTCAACATAGAATCACTTTATCCGTCTCTCTGTGGCTGATAACTTCAGAACAAAGTTGACTACAAATACAAAGATGCAAATGTCTTTGCATTTGATAGAAACAAGCAACGTATAAAATGACGCTCAAATGAAAACCGAGACGACTGCATTAAATTATAAAACAGCTATAGGCCTATTTCAATCATATTGAAATACGTTTTATGTTCAATTGATTTCTATTTTGCTACTTGTAGACTACGGTGTGTAATTTGTCTCAATATATTTTATGATGTGTAGCCTAACGCAATGATGTGTCACCTGTGCTGCGTCTCCGGTCTCTAGGTCACCAGGCTGCTCTTGTTATGTGCACCTCGATTACCCTTCATATGTCCCCAGGTGTCATTGTTTCTGTTTCAGTTTCATATCTGTGTTCGTGTTTTGTATTATGTTTCGATTCATTCATTAAATGTATTCACTCCCTGAACTTGCTTCCCAACATGATGTGCCAAATCTGGGATTTAGTGCATTTCTATTGGGTAAGCATTAGAAAGGGCCGCCTTAATATTTGCAGCCATAGGTGATAATATTTCTCTAAATTCTGATCCGTTATCAGTATAGTGAAATAATTATAATGTTAAGGAAAGATTTGAATGGAGAAAACTGATCTGAGCAGCGCTCCCTTTCTTTCCATCCTATCAGTATTGATACATGATCCACCAGACGTGATACCTTGTAGTGCTGCTGATCCAGTTTCTACTGGTCTGCACTGCGGCTATGGAACCCTGACCTGTTCACAGGACGCAGACCGCTACATGTTTGTACC
>NW_019952025.1:0-4528 GCF_002910315.2 Salvelinus sp. IW2-2015 | reverse complement strand
AAATTATAAGAATAAACTCCATGCCAAATTTTGATTATAGGGCTCTCACCCACCATCTCGACTATGGGTATATGGGTGATACTGACATTCTATAAGCTGCTATAGCGCTAACCACCATCTGACACCTCGCATGGGTTATGTTTGACGTCTCGGACCAGTTGAATAACTGCATATAGTCTACCACCGATCTGAATGTGTATGGGCTGCCATAACTGCTATAGTTCTTACCACCATTCTGTACATGGTTATGGGGTGTACGTAACATGCCATATAGCTTACCACCATCTGAATGGTTCATGGCTGATCTAAACTGCTATAGGTTCTCTACCACCATCCTAATCGTTGATGTTATGCTAGGTTACCCCATCGAGGTGCTTGAATTAATAACTGCTATAGTCTACCACCATCTGAATGGTTATGGCTTTGAATTATAACTGCTATAGTCTCTACCACCATCTGAATGAGTTATGGTGTCGAATAATAACTGCTTATAGATCTACCACCATCTACATGTTCATGGGTCTGAATTAATAACTGCTATAGTCTACCACCATCTGAATGTGAGTCTGATTTAATTAACTGCTATAGTCTACACACCTCGAATGGGGTATGGGTCTTGAATTAATAACTGCTATATAGTCTACCACCATTGAGATGGTATTGTCTGATGTTAATAACTGCTATAGTTCTACCACCATCGAATGGTTATGGGTCTGAATTAATAACTGCTATAGTCTACCACCATCTGAATGTTATGGTCTGAATTAATAACTGCTATAGTCTCCACCATCTGAATGGTTATGGGTCTGAATTAATAACTGCTATATCTACCACCATCTGAATTGTTATTGTCTGAATTAATAACTGCTATAGCCTACCACCATCTGAATGGTATGGTTTGTTAAAACTGCTATAGCTACCACCATCTGAATGGTGTCTGAATTAATAACTTTATAGTCTACCACCATTCTGGAATGGTATGGATGATTAATAACTGCTATAGTCTACCACCATCTGAATGGGTCTAAATTAATAACTGCTATAGTCTACCACCAATCTGAATGTTAGGTCTAGTTAATAACTGCTATAGTCTACCACCATCTGAATGGTCTGAATTAATAACTGCTATAGTCTACCACCATCTGATGTTATGTGTCTGAATTAATAACTGCTATAGCCTACCACCATCTGAATGGTTATGGGTCTGAATTAATACATGCTAATACTACCCACCATCTGAAGTGTTATATCTGAATAATAACTGTATAGTCTACCACCATCTGAATGGGTCTGAATTAATAACTGTATAGTCTACCACCATCTGAATGGTTATGGCTGAATTAATAACTTGCTATAGTCTACCACATCTGAATGGGTTGAATTAATAACTGTATAGTCACACCATCTGAATGTTATGTCTGAATATATAACTGCTATAGTCTAACACCATCTGAATGGTCTGAATTAATAACTTGTATAGTCTACCACCATCTGAATGGTTATGGTCTGAAATTAATAACTGCTTATAGCCTACCACATCTGAATGTTATGGGTCTGAATTAATAACTGCTATAGTCTACCACCATCTGAATGGATTGATGCTGGAATTAATAACTGCTATAGTCTACCACCATCTGAATGGTCTGAATAATAATGTTATAGTCTACCACCATCTGAATGTTATGGTCTAATTAATAACTGCTATAGTCTACCACCATCTGAATGTCTGAATTAATAACTGCTATATAGTCTACCACCATCTGAATCTATGGATCTGAGTTAATAACTGCTATAGTCTACCACCATCTTAATGTATGGATCTGAGTTAACAAACTGCTATAGTCTACCACCATCTGAATGGTTATGGGTCTGAATTAATAACTGCTATAGGCTACCACCATCTGAATGGTTATGGGTCTGAGTTAATAACTGCTATAGTCTACCACCATCTGAATGGTTATGGGTCTGAATTAATAACTGCTATAGTCTACCACCATCTGAATGGTTATGGGTCTGAATTAATAACTGCTATAGTCTACCACCATCTCACGTTCTCTCTTCTTTCAAACTAACCTAGAGTTCTGTTGGCTCCTGTGTGCACCATTCAGCAAACAAGAGCTTGCGTCCCTCTTTGAATAGTCTCTTGGTATAAAAAATACAAAAAGAAAATATGTCCAGCGAGCTCTTCTATCTTTTCCTGCATGGGACTCCAGTAGGAAAAGGAGTGTTTTGTAAGGAGCGGCCAGCGGAGCATTTGTGCGTGCATATTCCACAAGAGACAGAGGCTATAAGTTACAAGGTTTTTTATTTAACTTGGCAAGTCAGCTAAGAACAAATTCTTATCTACAATGACAGCCTACCCCAGCCAAACCCAGACAACACTGGGCCAATTGTGTGCAGCCCTGTGGAACTCCTAATCGCAGTCGGATGTGATACGGCCTGGATTTGAACCAGGGACTGTACTGCCGTAGACCGCTGCGCCACTCGGGAGCACTTATTATGCATAACCAATCATTAATTAGCTAAATATAAGGCTAATGCTCCATTGAATGTAGTACCTGAAAGAGGTATGCTAGGACATCTATATATAGGGCTATATATCAGTCTAGAACAGGATTATCTATTTTAGATGCAATTTTAATGAAGTTGACGGAGAGAGAGAAAGACTGAGCGAGATTGCTTGTAAGTGCACTGATTTAAAGCAACGATAATCGAATGATAAGATATTTTTTAAACTCTACAGCAAAAAATATTTAAAAAAAAATATCTTTACAATAAAATTATTATGTGACTCTCGAAAGCCAGGTGGAGATGGGTAAATTAGACACTCATTCGCTATTCATATTACTGTATCATAGACTATGCTGTAATAAACGCAGACCTACCTGTCACAAGAAAGAAAGTAACCATCTCAGCGTGGGAACAGACTGTCCATCTCCAAAGTAACCATGATGAGATGATAGGTCTACATGCATTGTGAACTGCGCTGCATACTGAGATGGGCTGTCTGTCCCCGCCCTGAGATGGGCTGTCTGTCCCCGCCCTGAGATGGGCTGTCTGTCCCTGCCCTGAGATGGACAGTCTGTCCCCGCCCTGAGATGGGTTGTCTGTCCCCGCCCTGAGATGGTGACAGTCTGCGCCCGCCGCTGAGATGGGGGAACGAGGGTCGTGTCCCCGCCCTGGAGGATGAGCCAGTGCTGGTCGCGCGCGCCTGAAGAGTGGACAGTCTGCCCTCGCCCTGAGATGGACAGTCTGTCCCCACCCTGAGATGGACAGTCTGTCCCCGCCCTTGAGATGGACAGTCTGTCCCCGCCCTGAGATGGGCTGTCTTCCCCGCCCTGATGGGCGGTCCGGTCCCCATCCTGAGATGGGCTGTCTGTCCCCAAGCTGGAGATGGACAGACTTCGTTCCCATCCTGAGATGGGCGTCTGTCCCCACCCTGAGATGACTGTCTGTCCCCACGCTGAGATGACTGTCTGTTCCCGTCCTGAGATGTCTGTCTGTCCCCACCCTGAGATGGCCTGTCTGTCCCCACCCTGAGATGGCTGTCGTTGTCCCGCCCTGAATGCGTCTTCCCCGCCCTGATGTAGACTGTCTGTCCCCACCCTGAGATGGGCTGCTGTCCCCACCCTGAGATGGGCTGTCTGTCCCCACCCTGAGTGGGCTTCTGTCCCCACGCTGAGATGACTGTCTGTCCCCACCCCAGATGGGCTGTCTGTCCCGCCCTGAGATGGCGTGTCTGTCCCCACGCTGAGATGGCAGTCTGTTCCCGCCCAGGAATGGCTGTCTCCCACGCTGAGATGGTCTGTCTGTCCCACCCTGAGATGGCTGTCTGTCCCCACCCTGAGAGGCCTGTCTTCCCCACTGAGATGGCTGTCTGTCCCCACCCTGAGATGGCTGTTGTCCCCACTCTGAGATGGGCTGTCTGTCCCCACCCTGAGATGGCTGTCTGTCCCCGCCCTGAGATGACTGTCTGTCCCCACCTGAGAGCTGGCTGTCACCCACCCTAGAGATGGGCTGTCTGTCCCCCACCTGAGATGGGCTTTTCTTCCCCACGCTGAGATGGACTGTCTGTCCCCCACCCGAGATGGGCTGTCAGTCCCCGCCCTGAGATGGGCTGTCTTGTCCCCACCTCTGAGATGGGCAGTCTGTCCCGCCCAGAATGGGCTGTCTTGTCCCACGCTGAGATGGTCTGTCTTCCCCACCCTGAGATGGCTGTCTGCCCCCGCCCTGAGAGGGTTCTTCCCCGCGATTGTGGTCTGTCCCCCGCCCTGAGAATGGTTTGTCTGTCCCCGCCCTAGATGGGTTGTCTGTCCCCGCCCTAGAGGGTTGTCTTCCCCGCCCTGAGGCATGGTTGTCTGTCCCCGCCCTGAGATGGAATGTCTGGTCCGCCGCCCTGAGATGGACTCTGTCCCCGGCCGGCTGATTGGACAGTCTGTCCCCGCCCTGATATGGAACATCTGTCCCGCCCTGTGAGATGGACAAAAAAAATTATGTATTTCCAAAAATCAAAGATAGTGATCCCATC
>NW_019952024.1:0-4535 GCF_002910315.2 Salvelinus sp. IW2-2015 | reverse complement strand
CATGGTATAATTTTCATGGACTTGGTGGCTCATGCACGTGGTTGTACTGTGTTTGCTTGAATAATGTGTTCATGAGGGCTCCCATCCACTCTACTTCACTCACCACCTTGTGCAAACTATTATCCACGACAGCATGCCGCCTCATCGTCTCCCCTGGCCTGCATTTATGATTGCACCGTTTGCTACCGCTAAGCTTCGAGCAAGGTGGAGGAAACTGCTGAAATGTCAAAATCTCAGAATTGCTATTTGAGTCATAGATATGTCATAGTCCCAGTTATGGTGGCAAGCTCATGACCCAGCCCAGCATTGGCAAATATGCAGCCTGATACAGTGGGCAATATTTAATTAATATCCAAATTTTCAGCTAATTATATCTAAATAATGATTTACACAATAGCAAATGGGAAAAGTTCCAGTTTCCAAAGCATATTTGTTTTTAGTCAATTGTAATAAATGCTAGGATTTTAAAAAAACGTTTCATTTTTGTTTCGCCCAAAAGAACCTTCCCGTCTAACTTGAAAGCATGCAGAAAGAACACCCTTCAATCAATCAACAATCATTTTATTTTATATACGCCTTCGTAACATAGCTTTAATATCTCGAAGTGCTGTAGCAGACACCCAGCCTAAAAACCCCAAACAGCTGAAGTTAATGCAGGTGTAGAAGCCAACGGCAGAAGAACCTTTCCCGTCCTACTTTGAGCAATATTAGGCAAGAAGAACACCCGTCCCGTCCATACTTGAAGCGGAAAAGAAACACCCGTCCCGTCCTACTTGAATGCCAGGCAAAGAACACCCGTCCCGTCCTACTTGAAGCAGGCAAGAAGAAACAACCCTAGTCCGTCATACTTGAAGCAGGCAGAAGAAACGCGCGGTCGTACTACTTGAAGCAGGCAGAAGAACACCCGTCCGTTCTTCTTGAAGCAGGCAGAAGAAACACTCCGTCCCGTCCTACTTGAAGCAGGCAGAAGAACATACCGTCCCGTCCTACTTGAAGGGCAGGCAGAAAGAACCAGCCGTCCCGTCCTACTTGAAGCAGGCAGAAGAACACGCGTCCGTCCACTGAAGCAGGCAGAAGAACACGCCGTCCTACTTGAAGCAGGCAGAAGAACATCTCCCTCCTAACTTGAAGCAGGCAGAAGAAACCTTCTGTCTACTTGAGCAGGGCAGAGGGAACACCTGCTTCTGTCCTACTTGAAGCAGGCTAGAAGAAAACCCGTAGAGGAGGAGAGGGGGGGGGGGGGGTGGAATGTAACAATAGTGTGTCAGTAAACATGACCTCGAGAGACGAGGTGGCTCCGTCGGCCAATGACAGAGTGGTCCCACTTATTACGTATATTCTAAACCAGTGTCCAACCAATCTGTTAACCAGCCAGAAATAACTCATGAGCCAGACCGCACTCACTCCCACGCGCATTGAACAATATATTTTATGAGAAGCTAATAAGCAATGGTGTAGAGACCAAGCCAGGGTGTCGTGACGAAAGAGACGAGGAGGAGGGACGGGAAGCTAGAGACAGGAATGAGGAAGGGGTAAGAGGCGTGAATGCACAGAAAGATAAGGTGAATATAGGTCTTTGTGAAATGGGAGGGGCTAGAAGATATGGACCCTGTGGTCTAACGTGATGCTGCTCCACAACACAGACACACTGACAGCGCAGTAAAAGTGTAATTGAAACAGAATACTCTGTCCTCCTCAGCCCACATTTTTATGAATGGCTATAGTATTCTTACAATATATCAGGCCATTCTCTCAAATAACTCTCTGCTTCACAGTGAGCGAGGGGGAAGCTGTACAATAGCTATCTCACACAGTTTCTAAAATAAGCTACATACAACCGACCATGTCATTGGTTGAAATGTACACATTTATAATTTCCCTTGCTTGCAAAGTATTTATTAATCAGCAGAAGGCAAGGATAAGACTGTATATTCAGCAGGCCTTGGCAGCTCCGCTGAAAAAATCCAGCACGTTTGGTGGTTAACAATACCACTCCGTTGTACTACGCGTGTCGGCATGCCAAACCAAGCAATTTTTGAACATGTGCTTTTAATTTTTACAGGGGCTTATTATTCCATTTCAAATGGGATTTCGATTAAGGTAAAACTTCCTGGAACCAGTCCCACTTCATGGGTGGACGATTAAGCCCGCTGTGTTTTGCAGTCAAACATGGTCAGAGCTGCCCTAACCTGGTTGTTCAGACTTCAAGATGGATGGACTCAAATATATAATAATAATTCACTGGGTGCTTATACTTGTCCTATTTCACACATGTACAAATGTGTATTAAACATGTGAATTGAAAATGTTTTTTTGTTGTTGCATATCCCACTCTCCCCGAGACACTCTCGGGTCACAACCAGGGTCTAACATAATCAACGGTAACCTGGAGCAATTAGGGTTAGGTGCCTTGCTCAAGAGCAATTACCAGATTTTCCACCTTGTCGCTCAGGGATTCAAACAGGGACTTTCGGTTACTCGCTCTAAGCCTAGGCTTTAACCACCCCAAATGTAGTCAACTGATGTGGAACCCTGTTGATGTAACCCTGATAACTAACCCTGATGGATGAATGGCCTTGCCCGAGCAATAAGGTTGGGTAAAACTTAATGTAGCCTATCACTCACTTCTGTGAGGAGGCAGACTCATGTCATCTAGCCCCAATACTGATGTGTTGTCTACAAACCAGAGGCCACTTGGGTTCCAAAGGACAATAGGGCTGGCCAGCCTTTCCCCTATATGCATTAAGCAGTCAACACAATTACAGTAAAACTTGAATATTTCTCAGGATGGTAAAAGTTTTCTGTGTAAACTTCAACAGAAAAGAATGTAGTAAATAGCTATATATATATATATATATATAGATATATAGATCTTTGAGAATTAGCCATCACCAAAATAAAAACTAGACAGTCAGGGAGATTGGCATTGTGTTGGCATTGTTTCCCATTGTATAGTTATGTTTGATACTGACAACATAAGACAAACAATAGCAAATTGTGTAGAATTGCAGGAAATCCCCTTTAAAACAGCACATTTGTCTTTAAGGCCAAGAGGGCCTCTAAAACTGGGTCCCCACGCTAACTTTGCCACCCCTGCAGAGAAATCCTAGGGAAACACTAAATGGTATTCTGCTAGCGACAACAATCCTACTGACAGCTAGGATAACTAAATGTATCTACAATATCTACTGACAGCTATGATAATAAATGTATGCTACTAGCTAGCAATACATTGACAGTTAGGAAATACTAAATGTATTCTACAATATCCTACTGACAGCTAGGTAACTAAATGTATTCTACTAGCTACAATATCCTACTGACAGCTAGGATAACTAAATGTATTCTACTAGCTACAATATCCTACTGACAGCTAGGATAACTAAATGTATTCTACAATATCCTACTGACAGCTAGGATAACTAAATGAATTCTACAATATCCTACTGACAGCTAGGAGAACATTTTCTGATTCACACTATAAACTGAACCGTACTGGGTCGAGGGTCACCTGTGACCGAGACTGTGACCTCACCATACAGTCTTGAGCCATTAGCCTTGCTGGCTCATGTGAACTACAATTCATACACTGTTTTAACGTCTAGAAACGTCAATCATCGCTTGAGATACGGCTTTCGAAACATATGGCCATTCTCTTTCATCAGCGACAAAATAAATCTTCAAAGAAAAAAAGCAGGCAATATAGCATGCAAACCTTGTCTTTATATATATATTTTTTTAATTACCTTTATTTAACTAAGCAAGTCAGTTAAGAACAAATTCTTATTTTCAATGACGGTCTATATAAATATTGCTTGCTAGCTACTCACCTGCCCATTTTCCGAGTTTAGCAGGTGATACCACCCGTCCATTCCCCAACACCCAAACTCTGAGCCCTGACAGCAAACGACATACGGAGCACACTGAGAAATAGGCCGCAGTCAACGCGCCAATCCAGAAGAGCGGAGTCTCCACCGCCCGTAGTAAAGTCTCTCCAGTTGACGACATGATATTTGCACAACGCACACGGCTTTCACAACTAATTAGTGAGATCAAATGTATGGATTTACAAATAGCTGTCTACAATACGTGCATCTATCGCAAAAGCCTTTTTTACATGGTGCAGCCAGTAACTTTGAGCTCGTGCTTTTATATTTGGCTTTACTTCCGCGTCTGACACTTCCGCATTCACTGGTTTGCAGCACTGATTTGTTGAAGTTGGAATCTGTCAAAACATGCTCCTTTTCGATTCGTTTATATTTGCGTCAGTTCGTAGAGCAGCAATGACATGTGTATCGACAGCCATTCTCATTATTATATATGTTTTTATCACCATGGACAAAGAAGGCGGGACCAACACTTTCATAATATCTGACTGGATGAACATTTATGACACCAGATTTTCACATTTCTGATTGGTTTGTGCTGTAATTATTGTCCAAAGTAACAAACAGGACTCGGATTATTGATGGGATTATTTCACTAGATCTGGCGAACCCTGTATATAGCTTTCATTGTTGTCTGTGTTCTATGTT
>NW_019952023.1:0-4536 GCF_002910315.2 Salvelinus sp. IW2-2015 | reverse complement strand
AATCAAATCATATCAAATCACATTTTATTTGTCAAAAGCGCCGATTACATCAGGTGTAACACCTTACCGTGAAATGCTTACTTACAAGCCTTTAACCAACAATGCAGTTCAAGAAATAGAGTTACAAAAATATTTACCAAATAAACTTAAGAAAAATAAATAAAATAAATAGTAACACAATAAAATAACAATAACAAGGCTATATACAGGGGGTACCGGTACCGTGTCAATGACACCGCCTAGTATACAGGTCCTGGATGGCAGGAAGCTTGGCCCCAGTGATGAACTGGGCCGTACGCACTACCCTCTGTAGCGCCTTACGGACGGATGCTGAGCAGTTAACATACCAGGCGGTGATGCAACTGGTCAGGATGCTCTCGATGGTGCAGCTGTAGAACTTTTTGAGGATCTGGGGACCCATGCCAAATCCTTTCAGTCTCCTGAGGGGGAAAAGGTGTTGTCGTGCCCTCTTCACGATTGTCTCGGTGTGTTTGGACAGACACTGGGAGAAAAATTCACCTTTCAGCAGGACAATAACCTAAAGCACAAGGCCAAATATACACTGGAGTTGCTTGCCAAGACAAGATTGAATGTTCCTGAGTCACTTAATTACAACTTTGACTTAAATCGGCTATAAAGTCTATGGCAAGACTTGAAAATGGCTGTTTAGCAATGATCTGGACAACTGGACAGCCAACTTGACCATTTTGTGCATATTGTGAAATATTGTACAGTCAAGGTCTGCAAAGCTCTTAGAGACTTACCCAGAAGTCACAGCTGTAATCAGTGCCAAAGGTGATTCTAACATGTATTGACTCAGGGGGTTGATTACTTATGTAATCAAGATAAAAATATATTTTACCTACCTACCTACCTACCTACCTACCTACCTACCTACCTACCTACCTACCTACCTACCTACCTACCTACCTACCTACCTACCTACCGCCAAGCCGGTCTGCATCCCTAAAGCAGCGCCAGCCGGCTCTCCTGGGGCCTCCCCTCATCTCCATGGCCTCCTTCTCCCTCTTCCTGCCTCACCCTCGTTCCCCTCTCTCGGCTGCCGATCCCCCTCAATCCCTGGTCATCCAACTCTCCCATGCCTCCCATACCCCTCTTACCTGTCTGCCCCTTCCCCTGTTCTCCCTGTCTCCCCTCTGCCGATACAGCCGTCCCCCCTCATCAGGCTGACACCAGGCTGACAGACGTCTTCAGTACATCTCTACGTCTGACTGAAATAGAGACGACGAACAGTACGTCTCAGTACCATGCTCTCTTCTGACTGGGAGAATAACACCAGACATGAAGTCTCAGTACCATGCTCTCTCTGACTGAATTACGACACCAGAACAGACGTCTCAAGTAACCAAATCTCGTCTCTGAACTGAAAATAGGACACCAGTCCAGATCGTCTCAGTACCGATCTCTGCTCTGACTGAAATAGAACCAGTCAGCAACGTCTCAGTACCATCTCTCTCTGACTGAAATAGACACCAGCAAGACTCTCAGTACCATCTTCTCTGACTGAAATAGACACCGAGTCAGGACGTCTCAGTACCATCTCTCTCTGACTGAAATTAGACACGCAGACAGGAACATCTCAGTACGCACTCTCTCTGGACGTAGAGCAATAGACACCAGTCAGATGCTCGGTACCATCTCTCTCTTACTGGAAAAATAGACACCAGACAGATGTCTCAGTAACCATCTCTCTCTGACTTGAAATAAGACATACCAGACAGGACGTCTCAGTACGCATCTCTCTCTTGTCTGAAATAGACACCAGCCCTGACAGAGTCAGACGTCTCAGTACCATCTCTCTCTGGACTCGAAATAGACACCAGGATCACGAACGGTCACAGTACCATGTCTCTCTGACTGAAATAGACACGCAAGTCAGACGTCTCAGTAACCATCCTCTCTCTAACTGACTGAAATAGGACCCAAGAACAGGATAGTCTCAGTTACCGACTCTTTGATCTTGAAATAGACACCCAACCTAACAGTGCAAAGACATCTCAGTACCATCGTCTCTCTGACTGGAAATAGGCTCTCTCTACTTACTCCTCTTGAGTTTATCACGGAGCACGGTTTCAACCATCCACTGTGCAGAGTCACGGGCGGGTCACGGGCCGCAGAGTGGCCGTTGGGCTCTCCAGCGCAGCTCAACCCTCTCATTACATGCTCAAGCCGCAGAGAGATGAGGGTGGGAGGAAATACACACGCACGCACGCACCAGACGGCAAGCAAGCACACGCACACGCAACCACTGCACACGGCACACGCACCACACACACACACACGCACAGTACCAACACACACACCACACACAATCACACAACACACACACACACCACACCAACAACACCGACACACACACACACAGTCGACAGAGAGAAAAGTATGTATGGGTCAGTGGACAGTGAAGCCCATTCTCTCATTCACTTCCTCCACAACCCTGCCTAATGCCGGTGGGCGCAAGGTGTCGCAGGGTCAGGGGTCATCATGAAAGATTTGCCGATCCGCTACCAGGCCAAAATAGAGGAGCGGCTGTGTACCGATGATCCTCGGTTGTGGTTGGGAGGGGAGGTGGCCTGGAGAGGGAAGGTGGGGAGGTGGCCTGGAGAGGGAGGAGGGGTAGGTGGCCTGGAGTAGGGGCCGGGGTCGAGACCAGTATAGTAGCCACACTCATCTCCTGCTGGAAAAACAGCTGAAACCAGGCATACATTTCATACTGGTCTAGTTATGGCTGGCAGATCCAGCCTGCGTTTAGATTTTTTCTTTGGGTGACCAGCCTTCGCTGTGTTTTTGCTGTTGACTGTTCTTCCCTGTGTTTTTGCTGTTGGACTGTTCTCAATCTTGTTTTGCTGTTGACTGTCCTTCGCTGTGTTTTTTGCTGTTTGACTGTCCTTCGCTGTGTTTTGCTGTTGACTGTCCTTCGCTGTGTTTTTGGCTGTTTGACCTGTCCTTCGCGCTTGTGTTTTTTTTTGCTGTTGACTGTCCTTCGCTGTGTTTTTGCTGTTGACTGTCCTTCACTGTGTTTTTGCCTGGTTGAGCTGTCGCTTCGCTGTGTTTTTTTGCTGTTGAACTGTCCTTGTCGCGTGTTCCCTCTTGCTTGTTGACTGTTCTTCCCTGTGTTTTTGCTGGTTGGACTGTCGCTTCAACTGTGTTTTTGCTGTTGACTGTCCCTTCGCGTGTGGTTTTTTTGGCTGTTGAGCTGTCTATCGCTGTGTTTTTTTTGCTGTTGACTGTCTCTTACGCTGGTGTTTTTGCTGTTACTGTTCTTACGCTTGTCTTTCGACTGTGTTGTACTCGTGCTTCACGCTTGTGGTAGGTCTCCGCTCTCTCCGTTAGGACTGACCGCTCCGGTTGGCAGAGCACGCGTCCTAAGTGACTTTTTTGCATAGGCTATAGACAAATGTTACCTCCTCGCGTGTGTTCATGTGTGTTAATGCTGGTATGAACAGCTCAAATATACCAGCAAATAACATTACAGCGTGAACGTGACAGTCTACGCTGACAGCAAACACGAGCGAAGGACAGTCAAACAGGTTGTCTTAAAAACTGACATTGTGAAGGACAGCTTGTGTTCGACCATCATTTGTCTGGTTAGCCAAAGCGACTATCAGCGGATGTAGATTATAACAAGATCAATGAGCTGTTTGAAGGCAGAAGTGGTTCGCCAGTGCATATGTCACACTCTACAGAAAAGCACGATATGGCGAGACACGATTCAAGCATACAGAAAGATGTATACTCTAGTAAAGTACAGTCACAGGAGACGTAAGCGTATCAATATGATCTGAATAAGCAAGAGGTAAGAACGGAATGGCAGGGAGCAGCAATCAGCGATGCTGATCTACTATGCGAGAGCTGTAAGGACGACTCTGATGGTATTCATGTCTGTGCGAAGATTGCTGGTAGGCGCAAGGCTAGCTCTTTCTCTATTGAGCTGCGGTAAGATCCCTGACTAAGACCTACGAAGGCCCCCCCCCTGTCGGGTTATATCATCGAAGCAGCAGGTGATTAGAGAAAGAAGTAGGTGGTACAGTCGAGGTCGGTATCATGGTGCGGCGATGTGCTGTCCCGATATAAGAGGGTCGACCACAAGAAGGAACAAGTAACCTGGTGACCTGTGGGTGGGGAGTAAGAGTAAGTCGACTGTGATTGTAGGGTGCAGATTAGACGACTATGTGGTCATACCAGTGCTTCTCTCCAACCTGCAGACAAAAAACTCTATTAAGAATAATGAATGCACAGACAGCCAGATATGATTTTCTACGAAAACCTTAGGGACAGTTAGCCAAAAATAAGATTTCTTGATACAATTCATTTAACTAACTCGCTTAAGACAAATTATGCCAACATAGACTAATTATCAGTGTAGTTCTGGCGATACCAGTTTTGTCGTTATGCAGTGCAGTTGTTGGTTTTTTCAGGGAAAGGAAAGGTGATGGGCGTGGTGTTGGTTTTGTTGTGCGTGGTGTGAGATTCTTGTTTCAAATAAAAAGGCTCGACGGTTGACCCTTAGAAATT
>NW_019952022.1:0-4536 GCF_002910315.2 Salvelinus sp. IW2-2015 | reverse complement strand
ATCATGCTGTTTAATCAGATTCTTGATATGCCACACCTGTCAGATGGATGTATTATTTTGGCAAAGGAGAAATGCTCACTAACAGGGATGTAAACACATTTGTGCACAACATTTGAGAGAAATAAGCTTTTTGTGCTTATGGGATGTTTCTGGGATCTTTTATTTCAGCTCATGAAACAAGGGACCAACACTTTACATGTTTCGTTTATATTTTTGTTCAGTATAAATGGAGGACATGGAGGCCCTTAATCATTTTTTTCTAGTGATTCAGGAAAGTTTAGATTCCTTACAGATTCAAAGACCAAGACTGCTGTTTTTATGACTGTACTCTTTCAGAGGCGATTGTGATGTCTGGTGCTAAACCCAATGAGGTCATCCAAAAGTGAAGGGTCAAACATGAGATGGGTCAGATGGTCACAGGTCTTGTTTGTTGTTTCACCCCACAGGAGTACTTTGACCAAGCTCATGACCTGGTTATCGAGGAGCCAGAGCTGAGACAGGTGGCCTATGTCTTCGGCTGCAGCAACTCTACTCTACAGATAAAAGGAAAGATCAACTCCATCATTGTGGGTGAGTTCAACCATCCATTGTTTTATTTGTTATAGTTCTGTTATTAAGATTTGATTATGTATACGGCAACGTCATTTGCAAAGGCATGGCCATATACTGTACAGTGGACAATTTCTTTGTTGTCTTTGACAGCATCAAACCTGTATCTCTCTCTCTCTCTCTCTCTAAACCTTCACCGATTTCATGTTTTTCTGTGATGTTCACCTCTGACAGATAACTGTAAGAAGCTTGGTCTGGTGTTTGACAACGTTGTTGGCATTATGGAAGTCATCAACTCTAAAGACATTAAGTTGCAGGTCAGCTCAAATTTCATACATGTTCTAGAAAATAACATATGGCATCTCTTTCCTCTCTGCATCTGAAGTTCAACTCAAATGTACCCGCTATGAAGCTATAGTAGATGTAAGGTACTGCCACTTTTATTTTTATGCGTTATGTTGGGCCACAATTTCTTCTGGTGAGGTTACATGGTCAGGATAAATTCCAGTCTCGACTAGTTATAAGATAGAAGAATCTGTGCTGATGCTCTGCCCCACTTTTGTCCAGGTGATGGGTAGAGTTCCCACCATCTCTATCAACAAGACAGAGGGCTGCCAAGTCTACCTGAGTAAGGACGCTCTGGACTGTGAGATTATCAGCGCCAAGAGCTCTGAAATGAACATCCTGGTACCGCAGGACGACGACTATGTGAGTGTGTATGAAAGTGTGTGGAGTGCTTGCATTTCAGACTGTGTGTGAGAGAGAGATGAGTGTAAGTATGAGACTGAGTGAGAGTGTGGCTAAGTGTGGTTTTGTTTTAAACATTGTGTGTTTAACAGAGGGAGTTCCCAGTTCCTGAGCAGTTCAAGACGGTTTGGGACGGGTCCAAACTGGTGACAGAACCCACAGAGATCGCTGGCTGATCGCTGATACTTTCTCGTCCTCATCATCTCTCTCACACCCCCACTTATTCCTCTTCCTCTCCTCCCTTTTCCCTCTACGTCAAAGATTTCACAAACCCATATAGGCTGGCTATTACAAGTAATAAAAGGACAAGCCAGACACTGTAACTGACTAGCTAGTAGTACTGTAGGTTGATTGTAAGCCTGGTTGTATCCATTAAGATGACTTGTTATTGTTTTTTTCTCAGCACTTTGAAATGGTAGATTGTTATGGAACTGTTTGTTCAGCTTATTGGTCGCACAGCACTCATCCACAAAACTACTGTACTATCTACAGAATTATGGTAGGTCTACTATTTAAACACGCAGGTAGTATTTGTCAGGTTTCGTCATGTGTAGAACTAGTTAAACTTGCAAACTAGTTAAAAAGTTGCATTCAAATTTGGAATAAAGAGGAAGTGTAGCCATTATGTTAAATCTGCTGGTGCAAAATAAGGTATCTCTTAAACTAAGTATCACACTTACATGTGTGTGCCATAGCAATAAAATCATGTGTACATATGGGTACAATATAATTACATATTTTCAAATTTAAAGCAGAAAATGCAACCCTGATAAGACAAACTGTATTAAGATGCATTATGGAGGTGCATTTTGATTGGAGAGAACCTTCAGATTCAGTCCTCCTTGGCATTGTCATGTTGTTTTGTGCACTGTTGTGGTGATTTTATTGGATTGAGGCAGAAAGTATTGAGAAATGAGGTCAAGCGTTGACTTTGGATTTGTATGAGAAGAAGGATGAAGAGAATGTCCCACGGATGGAATTGAACAGCCAGTTGGAGTATGTTCCACAGGATGTCCTAGCATACACTGTTTTGGTTTGCTGTAATACTCTACTATACTCAACTATTCACATCTAGCTGTCGACTCAACGGTTGTATCATGTTTATATTGCATGATAGAGTTGTAAATGTATTTTTTATACTACACTGAACAAAAACATAAATGCAACATGCAACTATTTCAGTTCATATAAGGAAATCAGTCAATTGAAATAAATGCATTAGGCCCTAACTAACTGACTGGGAATACAGATATGCATATGTTGGTCAGATACCTTTAAAAAAAAAGTAGGGATGTGGATCAGAAAACCAGTCAGTATCTGGTGTGACCACCTCATGCAGCGCGACACATCTCCTTCGCGTAGAGTTGAACAGGCTGTTGATTATGACTTGTGAAATTGCTGGATATTGGTGGGAACTGGAACACGCTGCCGTAGATGTCGATCCAGAGCATCACACACATGCTCAATGGGTGACATGTCTGGTGAGTATGCAGGCAATGGAAGAACTGGGACATTTTCAGCTTCCAGGAATTGTGTACGGATCCTGGCGATATGGGGCCGTGCATTATCATGCTGAAACATGAGGTGATGGCGGCGGATGAATGGCATGACAATGGGCCTCAGGATCTCGTCACGGTATCTCTGCGCATTCAAATTGCCATCGATAAAATGCAATTCTGTTCATTGTCCGTAGCTTATGCCTGTCTGTATCATAACCCCACCACCACCATGGGGCACTCTGTTCACAACGTTGACATCAGCAAATCGCTCGCCCACACGACACCATTCACGTGGCCTGCGGTTGCGAGGCCGGTTGGACGTACTGCCAAATTCTCTAAAATAACGTTGGAGGCAGCTTATGGTAGAGAAATGAACATTCAATTATCTGGCAACAGCTCTGGTGTACATTCCTGCAGTGAGCATGCCAATTGCACACTCCCTCAACTTTTTTTTTTTACATCTGTGGCTTTGTGTTATGTGACAAAACTGCAAATTTTAGTGGCCTTTCACTGTCCCCTGCACAAGGTGCACTTGTGTAATGATCATGCTGTTTAATCAGATTCTTGATATGCCACACCTGTCAGATGGATGTATTATTTTGGCAAAGGAGAAATGCTCACTAACAGGGATGTAAACACCAATTGTGCACAGAAACATATTGAGGAGAAATAAGCTTTTGTGCTTATTGGGGTCGGTTTCTGGGTAATCTTTTATTTTCAGCTCAAATGAAACATGGGACTACACTTTACATGTTGCATTTATATTTTTGTTCAGTGTTAATATTGCTTGATAGCAGACTAGATGTCAGTATTATCAACAATGTAATTGTCATAGTGAATGGAAGGTAACATTAAAGGATAACAAATAGCGAGCAGTTTTTATTGCTTTGATTCTAGTCTTGTAGATATATAACTTGCTATCTCTTGTTCATGTGCTAATCCAGGAATATATATGTTATGCATCACACTATATAGATTGTTCTAATATTACCAGCTCTGTATTCTTGTAAGCCTTAATATGCGTAGTAAATCAACATAGAGAGAAATGTTTGTTGTCATGTTCAATGCGCACTGAGTCTTTTGTCTATTTCGCCTGTTAGTCGGAATATCCTACTGTAAACTTCAAATTATGTTTTCAATTTCTTTATGCATTTCTGGTATTGGTGCACAAATGTCATTCAGTAGCGCACAGAGAGGAAATACACAAGTAGTGCTTGTCACATGGTTCTATTATTACCGAGCAGTGAATTTAGTGTATGTATGTCTATGTTTTTTTTGTTTTCAAAATGAAATCTAAACTTTAATGCTTGTGTGACGTGTTTTGATATTGGTTTGGTACTTTGATCATCAATTTTTTGTGGTACATTTTTATTCAGTGCCATAAATATGGACAAGAGCAATAATGTTAGAGAATTTAAACTGGAAAACATAATAAATGTTTCTAGTGGAACCATGATAGTCAAACAAACAAGTGATTACTATTTCAGTCTTAGGTAATCCTATAACTAAACACAACAAAACAACATTCTAAAAATGTTCTCATTTCATTCATCCTGTTTGCACTAGCATATACTTCAATACATGCATTACATTGTAGTGTTTGCTAACTGTGTTTCCCTGAGAGCATCTCTCCCTTCCTTCTGCAGGGTTTTTATAGCACCAACATCTACTGTCTCTACCGCACTATAAATACCTTTAGTCTGGTCCTTATAGTGGGCTTCTTGGATAACAAAGCAAGTGA
>NW_019952021.1:0-4537 GCF_002910315.2 Salvelinus sp. IW2-2015 | reverse complement strand
AAAAATATCAAAAGTGTCCTGCACTAACTCTGCACGCAAACAGGTTATTGCCATAAAGTACATTTTACTTAGTCTTCACAATGCATGCGCTACACATGCCAATAAAAAATAATCACGCTACACATTAGCAACTTTTCCGGTGGTCTACTACTGGTACCGTACGGCAAAGCAACACACAAACTGAAAAAAATACAAAACATGTGACACACTGTCCGTAGTTAAACACAGTGCACACACCCAACCTAGTCCATCTGATAKATCGCAGCGGTGCGGWTTGCCTACCAATGAAATGAATGGACTTCTGCCAGAACGCATTCAGTTTGGCACAACCGGTGTGCACAAGGCATAAATGAGCAGTGTCSTGGCATTTTCTAGAGTATCTCTTTGACGAATGCGCTGTTGACTGACCGAATGTGTCAAGGATTTTGCAGCAGGCACAACAATATAGTATTTCATCACCTCCCTGTTGCAAGGGCTTTAGATATCCCACTGTTAAACAAAACCCCCAAGCTTCAAGCTTTTTTTGTATAAGCCGTTTTTAGTGAATGACATTGATGTTTTATTTTATTTTATTATGTTGTCTAAGTGGTAGCCTCGTAGATCATATTGTTCTATGTTTGACGCTGGCATTAAACAGGGATATGGACTTGGATAATAAACGTGTGCACTATTTCCATACAAAGTAAAGTTAGAAAATCCTGCAAATGGATGATATGTTTGGAGAAACCCAAAGGCTACAGTGATTATGATGAGTGATGATTATGAAGAGGAGGAAGATGGAAAGGCTATTTGAGAGCCTCTCGCTTTTTAGTCGCTTTTTTTTCCAAATCGAATGGGAGAACAGGTGAGTGGGTTCCCATCAGATTGCCCATGGCCACTTTGTTGAGAAAGGGGCTTTAAATCATTATAGGTTTGTTAATCTATCATTTATGTAAAAAATATATATTTTTAATGAAATCAGACCCTTTTGCCCATGCACTAGAACGCAACTCCATGGCTTAGTAGAAGGAGGGGAGCAATTTTATAAGGTCTAAATATACCACAGTAATGGTGAGCCAGCCAGATTAATGGAATAATATTATTATTATTATATTTTTTTAATCAACTTTATTAACCAGGTAGGCTAGTGAGAACAAGTTCTCATTTGCAACTGTGTATATTTATAACATGTGAAAAATACTCTAGTCTCTAACCTACAAGACCAACACCAACTCCCTCTCTGACTGAGGTCCCATACATGTTAAAGTGAATAGGTAAAAACATTTTATTTTATTTATAATGTTAGAGTTCCATTAGGCATGAATAGTTGTGTTCCTCCAATGGAATTCAGTTTTTTWAAACTACATAATTCAAACACGCCCTGACCATAGAGAGCCCTTGTTTCTCTATGGTGTAGTAGGTCAGGGCGTGACTAGGGGGTATTCTAGTTTATAATTTCTATGTTGTGTTCTAGTTTATATTTTCTATGTTGGTGTTTTTGCATGATTCCCAATTAGAGGCAGCTGGTAATCGTCTCTAATTGGGGATCATATTTAAGTAGCTATTTTTCCCACCTGTGTTTGTGGGAWATTGTTTTGTGTTTGTGCATGTGCACCACGTAGTCACGTTTAGTTGTTCGTTTATTGATTTATTGTTTTTTCTTTAAGTTTCACTTTGCAATAAATATGTGGAACTCAAAATCCGCTGCGCCTTGGTCCCGTTCTTACGACAACCGTGACAGAACATCCCACCAACAAAGGACCAAGCAGCGTGAAAATMAGGTAAGGAAGTTTTGGACTTGGGAGGACATGAGAGGACACGAGACCCTTCCTTGGCGGGACTCGCCAAGGAGCATGGAAGGACAGCGACGACACCGGGGAGCACGGCCACAGAAACCCCAAGATTTTTTTTGGGGGGGGGGGGCACATGGAGCTGGCGGTCGAGCAGCGGAGAGTGCCAGAGCCTGTTTGGGAGTCGGGGGAGGAATTTGATGAAAGATTCCGGAGAGAGCGATGAGCGATGGTAGCGATGAGAATGCTGCCGTACAGGCGTGCTGAAGAGCGTGACACCAGTCCGGTGCCATCTGCACTGGTTTCACGCATCTGGCCTCTAGTGCGCCTTCCCAGTCCGGTACATCCTGTGTCAGCTTCCCGCACTCGCCCTGAAGTGCGTGTCACCAGTCCGGTGCCACCTGTGCGGATCCACGCATCAGGCCTCCAGTGCGCCTCCGCAGTCCGGTACGTCCTGTGCCCGCTTCCCGCACTCTCCCTGAAGTGCGTGTCACCAGTCCGGTACCACCTCTGCCGGCTCCACGCACTAGGCCTCCAGTGCGCCTCCCCAGTCCGGTATGTCCTGTGCCCGCTCCCGCACTCTCCCTGAAGTGCGTGTCACCAGTCCGGTGCGTGTCAACATCCGCTGCGCCTTGGTCCCGTTCTTATGACAACCGTGACATAGAGACATGTCTTTTTGATGGAAGATCATTTAATCTCAATCATAGACATTTGATAAACTGGCCGGTGAGTGTATATAGTTAATTAGGTACACCCATCTAGTACCGGGTCAGACCCCTTTGCCTCGGGGAATTCTACAAAGTGTCGGAAACGTTCCACAGGGATGTTGATCCATGCTGARGCAATGGCGTCACGGAGTTGCTGCAGATTGGACGGCGGTACATTCATCCTGTGAACAGCCCGTTCCATCTCATCCCAAAMATGCTCTATTAGGTGGAGGTCTGGGGACTGKSCAGGCCGCTCAAGTAAACTYAACTAGCTGTCATGTTCCAGGCAATGTTTTTCCTCTCCTCAACTGTCCAGTGTTGGTGATCACGTGCCTACTGGAGCCGCTTCTTCTTGTTTTTAGCTGATAGGAGTGGACCCGGTGTGGTCGTCTGCTGCAATAGTTCATCCGTGACAAGAATGGACAAGTTGTGCATTCCGAAATGCTGTTCTGTATACCTTTGTTCTACTGCGCCACTATTTGTCTGCTTGTGGCCCGCCTGTTAGCTTGCATGATTCTTGCCATCTCCTTTGACCTCTCTCATCAACAAGCTGTTTTCGCCCACAGGACTGCCACTGACTGTTTTTTGATTGTCGCACCATTCTCTGTAAACTCTAGACACTTTCGTGTGTGAAAAGCCCAGGAGGATGGCCGTTTCTGAGATACTGGATCCGGCGCGCCTGSCACAGACYATCATACCACGCTCAAAGTGGTATGATTGTTTTCGTGGTATGATTGCTTAGGCCACTCATTCTGTCTGTAGGAGCAATCCATTTTCGTGAACGGGGTGGTGTACCTAATAAACTGTCCATTGAGTGTATGTTGCCCAGATGGGGTAATGTTTTTGACTATGAATCCATTATTATATCACTCTATTTGAACTTGACAGAGTATTCAACTGAAACATGAAAAACAACAGATAAGGAAGGGTTTGGTTGAGCTTATTTGTGTTGGTGGGGATCAAACAAATMAGTGCTACTGCTATCTGTTGCCAATAATACCAGGTTTTGTGAAGCATTTACATTTTAGTTTTGTAGGATAGACAGGGTAGTATTCAGCATAGTAGGATCATGAACAGTAGCATGAGAATGTTAACCAAGACAACTTAACATGAATAGATCAAGCTCAAGTAGTACTTTCTACCTTTTCAAAACGTTTTCCTCRGTTTCTTTCCTACTAATGAACATAGCTCAGAGGGGGTAAACTACACAGTAGGATCAGTGAATTAGCCAGCTAGTAACATTAGTGGTCCCTAGGATTTTTTTTTGGGGGGGGGGGGTACTGGGGCGTGGCCAATGGCACGGTTTCCAACTGGACATTTTTGACTTCCTCTTGGCCCGAGAGACAAATGTTTACTGAGCTAATTATTTCCTGCAATTTTACACTTTTGACCAGACGGAAAGAATTTTTACAGTTTTAAAGTAGTTTCCTGCAATTCTGCACATTTTGCCGTTGGCTATGCCGTGTTCTGCTATCTGAGTGACTCAAACATTCTGGGAATTTTCGATTCTCCCTGACTGGTGTAGTTTTATTTTGGTACTTGTTAGTTCTCAAAGATCTTATTAAAAAATATATAGCTTTCATAATTTTTTTTGACATACTTTATAGCTGGTTTAGTGTTTAAGTTTAACACTGAAAATGTTTTCCCTACAGAAAATGATAATCTTTAGTATATCATATCTTGGAGTTGGCAGCAACGATTTAGTAAGAGCGCCCACCGCTGCTATAATATTAAAAGTGGAAAACACTGAAACTTGCCTAATATTCTAATATAACTTTGTATTTAAAAAAAAAATAAGCTTCAAATGGGCACGGTCTAATTGAAAACGGATATCATAAGTTTAGCTTTTTTTAATGAACCCAGAAAATCAACAGTTATTTCTGGTTGCTTATCAAAATTAGCTGGTATTTAATTATTGAGCTAGCTTTGTAGAATTCAGCTCTGAACACTCCTTCTGTTTCACACTGTGTTTGTAATCCTCTGTGGTATATGTTGAGTGGACACATTAGCCAGTAGCCACACACATGTCCCTAAAGCCTGCAGTGGTTGGATTAGACACGT
>NW_019952020.1:0-4539 GCF_002910315.2 Salvelinus sp. IW2-2015 | reverse complement strand
AGCGGTTGCTGTAAACTGAGATTTTTTTATATAAATATGAACTTTATTGAACAAAACATACATGTATTGTGTAACATGAAGTACTATGAGTGCCATCTGATGAAGATCATCAAAGGTTAGTGATTAATTTGATCTCTTTCTGCATTTTGTGACTCCTCTCTTTGGCTGGAAAAATGGCTGTATGGTTTTCTGTGACTAGGTGCTGACCTAACATAATCGCATGGTGTGCTTTCGCAGTAAAGCCTTTTTGAAATCGGACACTGTGGTTGGATTTACAAGAAGTTTATATTTTAAATGGTGGATTATACTTGTATGTTGAGAAATTTTAATTATGGGATTTCTATTGTTTTGAATTTGGCGCCTTGCAATTTCACTGGCTGTTGTCGAGGTGGGATGCTAGCGTCCCACTTGTACCAGAGAGGTTAACAGCAAATATAACAAAATATACAGTCATACTTTACAACACAGTATACAAAATAAGTACAGACTTTATACACAAGGGTATACACATTTAAACAAAAATACGTAAGGCTTCACAGGCATTTAGGGTTCGCTTTGCTTTCCCGTTTAAAAAAAAAAAGTAATTTCAATAAGTTAAATTTTTCTTTAGCCCACTAACATTTATGTATAAAATATTTACCATACATCATAAAAATATTATTTATGTATACTTTGTTCTGATCCAAATCCTGATTTATTAAGTAAAAGTAAAATATCCTTACCATTAAGGTGAACCCTAGAACCGGTTAAAAATAATGCTCAAGATCTGTCCCAAAAAATCTTAGTGCCAATACAATCATAGAATAAATGACTTGGAGTTTAATTTTCTATTTGACGAAAAGCACACTTTAAATCAATGTCAGTTTAAAATTTTGGAAGTACCTGGTTAAGTTAAGTGAATGATTTTAAAAGACACTTCACGGACTTTGTTAGTGACGCAATACTTTCTATTTCAATTCCATGCCGCTGGGGGCCTCCCGAGTGGCACAGCGGTCTAAGGCGCTGCATCGCAGTGCTTAAGGTATCACTACAAACCGGGTTCAATCACAGGCTGTGTCACAGCTGGCCGTGACTGGGAGACCCATGAGGCGGCGCACAATGGGCCCAGCGTTGTCTGGGTTAGGGGAGGGTTTGGCCGGCCAGGATTTCCTTGTCTCATTGCGCTCTAGTGACTCCTTGTGGCGGGCCAGGTGCCTGCAAGCTGACTTTTACGCGAGCAGTGTGTCAAGAAGCAATGCGGCTTGGCAGCGTCGCGTTTCGAAGTATGCATGGCTCTCGGCCTTCGCCTCTCCCGAGTCCGTAGGGGAGTTGCAGCGATGGGACAATACTGTAACCACCAATTTGGATATCACGAAATTGGGGAGAAAAGGGGAATTCCGTATACTGGAGGAAGAAAAGCAGGCTCGGTACATATCTTCCGAATATCACTATTAGTGCACTTTTTTATCCTTGAGGCACACACCATGTAATGGGATGCTAAAATGTAATTCCTCTCATAAACATAATTTCCCTGGCTTATAAGACTTGTAGGTATTGCAAAAAACTATGGCATACTCCTTCACATCACTGGAATTCCATATTTATTCAAAAACTTAAGAATTTATACAGTTGTCCATTTTCATTAAATCATTGTCTTTTCAGTTTCTGTGCTCTCTTCTATAATGGCAGGGATTATACAACAAGAAGAGTAAGACTAAAAATAATATCCTGCACACTAACATTATCTTGATTTATTTGTCCTATTGGAGTGTATCAACATTTTAATTGTTCACAATGAGTGCTTTCTATTCTTTAAAGGGTTAAGTTACCAGTTAATACGATAACATAGCTATACACACACCATTCACATGGCTATATACACAACACACACTGCTGCTAAAGTCAGAGCCTCTCCACTGGAGAACTCAGACACAGGAAATTAAGCAGTGTTGTCGGGGCATGGAGGACTGAGGTGGATGTCCAGGCTGATGAAATGCAGGGTCTGGGCCTCAGAGCCCCTAAGGGCATCTTTACACTACACTACTTTGATGCCACAAACTAGGTCAATGAGAGATACTTGTGTAGTGTAAAGAGACAGATCTAGATTCAAATCTCTCACTACCTCCGGAGGTAGTGTGGGAGACATCTACGCTAGAGGTTGATTCTGGAACAGGACTCCCGCGTGTCTTGCCGGAATGGGAGTGAAGTTCAATAGTAAAGTTCGGGACAGGATTGACAGTCATAAACAGTTTTTTTATTTTTTTTATTTTATGGAGCGTTTAAAAAAAAAAGTGTAGGTCTAATATAGTTTATAGTTTACGATTCATGATGATTAATTTCAACAACTCTTTTTGACGAAACAAACAATTCACTTTGCCATTGTATTAGTTGGGATTTGATTCAATCGTGGTGAATCGATTCATGTGAATAAAATATTTGTGAATCACGAACAGTTATTTTAGGAAACAAGATTTGATGTAGCCTTTTGGATTATGTGGCTTCAGAACTTGTTTTGTAGATACTTTTAGTTGATTAGGGAATCCAATGTATGGGACGTTGCGACTCAACAGATGCCAGTCAGGCTGGAAAGTAAACACTTCTGGTAGCTAAGCTAAATATGACTAAACTTGAAAAGGTACATCCCCTGAAAAAAAATTGTGGGCTTGATTCAGCTGAATAAAAATATTTGTATCCTACCATAGTCATTTGATCTTTGATGTATTGAAGGAGTGAATTATTTCAAAAGGCATAAAACGTATTTGGTTGCTATGTTATAATTAAGGATGGTCAACCATCCTCCAGGAGAGCAAGCTTTTATTCCAGTCCCCCTCCAACAAACCACGTTTTAGAAATGAGCTGCTCAACCGGACCTTGATAGAATGTTTCTGTGTTTGAGCAGGGCTTGATCAAAAGCCTTCACACCCAGTAGCTCTCCAGAGTCCAGACTGAGCGTTGATCACATGTGTTGTATACCGTTGCCTAACAGGCATTTTGATTTCTGGTGGGTTAAGTGCCTTGCAGAACGACAGGAGATGGTACATGGGATCAGAGAGCAGCCTTCCAGTGTCAATTCCACATTCCTCTGACTTTTTATACGTACAGTGGGGAGAACAAGTATTTGATACACTGCCGATTTTGCAGGTTTTCCTACTTACAAAGCATGTAGAGGTCTGTCATTTTTATCATAGGTACACTTCAACTGGTGAGAGACGGAATCTAAAACAAAAATCCAGAAAATCACATTGTATGATTTTTAAGTAATTAATTTGCATTTTATTGCATGACATAAGTATTTGATCACCTACCACCCAGTAAGAATCCGGCTCTCACAGACCTGTTAGTTTTTCTTTAAGAAGCCCTCCTGTTCTCCACTCATTACCTGTATTAACTGCACTGTTTGAACTCGTACCTGTATAAAGACACCTGTCCACACACTCAATCAAACAGACTCCAACCTCTCCACAATAGCCAAGACCAGAGAGCTGTGTAAGGACTCAGGGATAAATTGTAGACCTGTACAAGGCTGGGATGGGCTACAGGACAATAGCCAAGCAGCTTGGTGAGAAGGCAACAACTGTTGGCACAATTATTAGAAAATGGAAGAAGTTCAAGATGACGGTCAATCACCCTCGGTCTGGGGCTCCATGCAAGATCTCACCTCGTGGGGCATCAATGATCATGAGGAATGTGAGGATCAGCCCAGAACTACACGGCATGACCTGGTCAGACCTGAGAGAGCTGGGGACCACAGTCCAAAGAAAACCATTCAGTAACACACCTACTCCGTCTATGGATTGAAAATCCTGCACGCGCAAGGGTCCCTGCTCCCAAAGCCAGCGCATTCAGGGGCCGTACTGAAGTTTGCCAATGACCATCGGATGATCCTAAGGGAGGAATGGGAGCAGGTCATTGGTCTGATGGGGAACAAAAATAGAGTTTTTTTGGTCTAAACTCCACTCGCCGTTTTGGAGGAATAGGAATGATGAGTACAACCCCACGAACCACCATCCCTAACGTGAAGCCATGGAGGTGGAAACATCATTCTTGGGGATGCTGTTCTGCAAGGGGACAGGACACTGCACCTGTAATTGAGGGGAGGATGGATGGGGCCATGTATCCTGCGAGAATCTTGACCAACAACCTCCTTCCCTGCAGTAAGAAGCATTGAAGATGGGTCGTTGACTGGGTTCTTACCAGCATGGACAACGACCCGAAAACACACAGCCCAGGGAACTAGGAGTGGGCTCCGTAAGAAGCATCTCAAAGGTCCCTGGAGTCGGCTAGCTACAGTCTCCAGACCGAACCCAATAGAAAATCTTTGGAGGGAGCCGAAAGTCCGTATGCCCAGCACAGGCCCCCTGAAACCTGACGGATCTGGAGACAGGTCGTCTGGAGAGTGGCCAAAATTTCCTGCTGCACTGTGTGCAAACCTGGTCACGACTACAGGAAACTATGTATCTCTGAAGTGCAAAACTCAGTTCCTGTACTTCCAACATATATTCCGTGCTTTTCTGATGTACCACCAACCCCCACCATCACACACACACACATTAATGTCAT
>NW_019952019.1:0-4540 GCF_002910315.2 Salvelinus sp. IW2-2015 | reverse complement strand
ACCAAGGCAGTTTAAACCCAGTTGATGTTGGTGCAACCTTTTGATTGGCTGTATATTGACTGGGCCTGGAGAGAGAGCAGGTGGCAGTCTCTCTATAATGTTGGGGGCTACGTGGAACTACACTGAATTCTCATTTATACAGATCCATTTTTTTTCTTCATAAAGACTGTTTTGTGAGCTAGTTATGTCTGTGTGATAAAAGGATTGTAGTTATTCTCATTTGTTCCATTTCAAGGCTTTTCATCCTCTGTTTTTCTACGTACATACTCACAGCACTTAATGATCACGGTCAATTAGGTTCAGCAAGGATGGCTTGGATCAAAGCCTGAAACAGATCCATATATGCTACAGTAGAATTTATAGGCTACACCCAGGGGAACTGAAGGAGTCTCTCTCTCTCTCTCTCTCTCTAGTGTTCTACTCAAAGCAGTTTAATCTCTACAGGCCTCGTTCTTTCTTTTTCTACCTCTTTATTCTTTAATTTTTAACACCTCAGTTATAGAGACAGAAAATCACCTCAGTTATAGAGACAGAAAATCCCCGTCAGTTATAGAGACAGAAAATCACCTCAGTTATAGAGACAGAAAATCACCTCAGTTATAAGAGACAGAAAATCACCTCAGTTATAGAGACGAGAAATCACCTCAGTTATAGAGACAGAAAATATCACCTCAGGTATAGAGACAGAAAATCCCCTCAGTTATAGAGACAGAAAATCCCCTGGTTATAGAGACAGAAAATACCTCAGTTATAGAGCATACAATGCCAATCTCGTTAGAGACAGAAATATCCCCTCAGTTATAGAGACAGAAAATCACACCTCAGTTATAGAGACAGAAAATCACTGCTCTCAGTTATAGAGAGACAGAAAATCCCCTCAGTTATAGAGACAGAAAATCCACTCAGTTATAGAGACAGAAAATCCCACTCTCATGTTATAGAGACAGAAAAATCCCTCAGTTGATGAGTGTAACGAGCATGTCGTCGGAGAAGGAGAAAAGGACAAAGGTGCAGCGTGGTAAGTGTTCATATTATTTAATAATAATACGCACAAACTTGACAAAAACGAACAGTCCTGAAAGGTGACCCAAACACTAAACAAACACACACAAACACAGGTGGGAACAGGCTACCTAAGTATGATTCTCAATCAGAGACAACGATAGACAGCTGCCTCTGATTGAGAACCACACCCGGCCAAACACATAGAATACAAAAAAAGGACAACATAGAACACCAGACATAGAATGCCCACCCAAACTCACGCCCTGACCAACCAAAAACATAAAGACTATAAAAGGATCTCTACGGTCAGGGTGTGACATATAGAGACTAAAAAACTAAAAGACTGTGGTTCTCGTGACTGAACCTTGACAAGCTAATAACTTTTCCCGAGAAACAAAATATTTTCAGTAGCAACATATGTTGTATATTTGGTCAGGAAAGCGGCACGGACATGTTTTCCAAAAGTGATGTGGAGAATCAACTGTTCCCAAAATAAGGAACTTTGAAGTAAGACCTGTGACTACACTAAAGACGGCCTCATCATTTACTATCCCGTTTCCCCCCCTTAGTTCCTCATGTGTTCACCATGTCTTTGAGGCCTGCTGGGTACGCAGGTGAATAAAAAGTCCACAGCTGTCTGGTATAGAGAGACTGGGGATGTAGTTCCGTTCAAGGCGGCTCTCCATATTTGCACAAAATGACATGTTTTCTTTTGACAGCAGACAGACACAGAGGCAGGTATTTCTCTGGTGAGATTAGCTGTTGCCTGGCTCCTGCAGGGTAATGGAGTGTGAATAATGGGGTGTGTATGCTTTGGCTTTGGTCACTATCGACCCTAAAGAATCCCATTAGTTTTGATTTGAACACCGTCTATATAACCAGAGAAGAGCCCAGTGTACTAGAGTTAGAATTGAAGTTCCCCAACAGAATATAGATTATTTTTTTTCCCCCCGAGAGAGACTTCCGTATCTGTTCCTTATGAACGTCCTGTGTCCAGTGAGTCACAAAAGGTCATTGAGGACATGGACGGTGATGATTTTGTCGATGAAAGCATGTCACATCCACATCCCATTTCCGACAGCAATTTGTGAAGCATTGGGAAAACAAATAAGACATGTAAATAACTTAAACAGACCGTTGGAGCAGAGCTGGAGGAGCCAATGAGTCCTTGGCCCTGTGGATCCAGTCCATCTGTTTAATTATGTAATTTGCACAGCACAGGCCTGAATCCCACGAAAATGTCACTAATGCCCTCAACTAACACCATGACATGCAAAACACCCTGAATAAAAATGGATGTTCCCTCTGATGACCATTATTATTGTCGGCTAAATGTTCCTCCCTTTTGATAGTTGATGACACGGCTTAGAAGGAAACAACGGCTCAAATATAACACTACGTACATACATGTAATGTCAAGGTAAAGGAAACCCACCAACATAAAACGGCTTAACATGCCGTTGGGCACCACGAGCGAACAGCTTCAATGCGCTTTGACATAGATTCTACAAGTGTCTGGAACTCTACTGGCGGGATGGCGACACTTTCTTCTTAAACACACAAAACAAAAAAAGTCCAATATTTGGTATGTTTGTTGATGTTGGTGGTAAGAGCACTCCTATCAGGATATAACATATCACCGGTTGGTTGAAGGTGATCACTCAGAATGGCTGTGTAATTATTGGAGTTTACCTTGCCCTCCTAATGGCTTGAAGTGGAGACTAAACATTCCAGGAAAATGCATCTCCACACATAACAGAGCTGCCAGAAGGTGTTTCCGTTACTTTGGCAGTTACCAGTACGTACAAACCAGAACGTACTGCATAAAGAATGAATTCCATCATGTGAAGAGAGGCAATTAAAAGCAGACCTGAATATGATATGTAAAATGTAGAAAATTAAGCCATTGTGTTTGCTGCCTGGGTTGTTTATGATGTTACAAGCATAATATCTCTTACATAATCGCTGGGGGGGGGAAACAAGGTCTCTTCTTTTACATCATACTCTGCATACTCTGGCCAAACATGAGGTGTCAACATGTAATTCATGGATGTGTGTTATCAAACAGCTGTTGGAGGGAGGGAGACCTTTGTTCTTGTGCCAGGCAGCTTCAGCAGTAGCCTGCTAGTCGCCTACCTCAGGCACATCATGCTGGTGGAGGAAAACCTCTGCTATGGACTAGAGTTGGCCAGTCGGCTAACTAGTACTAGTCGGCTACTAGTACTATAATTGGTCCGTGTGGGCCTCAGTTGGTGAGCATGGCGCTTGCAACGCCAGGGTTGTGGGTTCATTCCCCCGGGGGGACAGGAGAATCCTGTATGAACTTTCCAATTTGTAAGTCGCTCTGGATAAGAGCGTCTGCTAATGACTTAAATGTAAATGTAGTATCTGATCTTAGAAGCCTTGAAAGCCGATACTACTTATGTACGCTATCCTTGTCTCTCTGGCTGGTTGAGAGACGTTTCACTAAGATCAGGGCATAAGTTATCATGTTACACACTGTTTAATTTGGCAAACTTTCAGACTGGGCCAAAAACTGGTTGAATCAACGTTGTTTACCACGTCATTTCAACCACCGAATCATGTGTTGAGTGAAACGAGTAGAAAAGCCGAATTGATTTGCAAAAAAAGTCATTAACGTTTTGACCTATTCCAATTCAATGAATGGTGAAATGTTTTGTTGATTTCACCAATGAATTCAAGTTAGTTGACAACTACAAAAGTGTAAATCAAACTAGACGTTGACTGACGTTGTGGCAGTTATTTGCTCCTTCTGTAATTCTTTGATTCCTGTGATAGACAGTATGCTGGTATTATGAACATTTGAACATCTTGGCCATGTTCTGTCCTAATCTCCTGTTGGTCATCTATGAACATTTGAACATCTTGGCCATGTTCTGTTATAATCTCCACCCGGCACAGCCAGAAGAGGACTGGCCACCCCTCATAGCCTGGTTCCTCTCTAGGTTTTGGCCTTTCTAGGGAGTTTTTCCTAGCCACCGTGCTTCTACACCTGCATTGCTTGCTGTTTGGGGTTTTAGGCTGGGTTTCTGTACAGCACTTCGAGATATTAGCTGATGTACGAAGGGCTATATAAAAATAAACTTGATTTGATTTGATTTAGCTGGCTGTAGACTCAGCAATTCCATGTTGCCTCTCTTCCAAGTCTTGTTTTCACTTGACTACTATTGGAACAAACTATTTCAGAAGGAAAGTAAAACATGTGGAAATCAAGGTTTCTGTGAATGAGGTTGAAGTAGTCACCGGAAACAAGTTATTTTATTATAATTTATTATAATTTTATTTTATCTTTGAACAGACTGGCAGATTTGTGTCCTCTGTTGCGCTCTTTCAGGTGGATAATCTCCCACACTGTGACAACGTTTTACCACACTGTGACAACGTTCCAACGTTTTACCACACTGTGCCAACGTTCCAACGTTTTACCACACTGTGCCAACGTTTTACCACACTGTGCCAACGTTTTACCACACTGTGCCAACGTTTTACCACACTGTGACAAGTTTTACCACAC
>NW_019952018.1:0-4547 GCF_002910315.2 Salvelinus sp. IW2-2015 | reverse complement strand
GCCATTAATCATTTAAGAATTCAAATGTTTTTTTCAAAGCTTAAAGGGCTTTGTTTTTGTCAGAACCTGTAGGTGTAGCTATGTCAGCCATGTGTGCATGCATGCGTGCTTACGTGCGCGTGTGTGCCTCTTGTACAACCACAAAGAACTTACTGTAACATGGTAAAAACAGGTAATCTAGCACAGTGTATATTCTGCCACATTTATTACATTGGTAGGAAAGGTTTTTGAATAAACACATGATGTAATGAGCCATCTAAAATATAGTATAAAGTGGGAGGAATGCTGTCAATACATGCTTTCAGAAAGTATTCACACCCCATTACTTTTTTCACACTTTGTGGTGTTACAGCAATTTAAAATGAACAAAATGTATATATTTTTTGTCACTGGCCTACACACAATACCCCATAATGTCAAAGTGGAACTAAATTAATTAAAAATGAAAAGCTGAAATGTCTTGTGAGTCAATAAGTATTTAAGTTAGATTGTTTCGCAAAAACGTTTCAGGAGCCTCTCACACACATCCGTTCATTGCAACACGCTAGCTCAGCCCCCCAAAATATCGTTTTTGGGAGGAGATTTCCTTTAATAACTTCACCATGCTCAAAGGAATATTCAATGTTTGCTTTTTTATTTTTTACTAATCTACCGATAGGTGCCCTTCTTTGTGAGGCATTGGAAAAACTCCCTGGTCTTTGTGGTTAACTTTTTCAGATACCTACAAATTAGAGACTATGTTAGAAAACACCTCCCGACATTTGGGAATGCTAAACCTTCCATGTTTGACGGATGCATAAAAATATGCCCCACCTCAGACAAACTGATATCTCTTCTATATGACGCTTTTCAATCTGTTAGCATACCTACTACCGATGCCATTAAGGCAAAATGGGAGGAAGAACTAGGGACTGACATTTCTGTGGCAGACTGGGAAGATAGCTTGGAGTATATACACACCTACTCCAGACATCGTCTCATACAATTCAAGGTATTACACAGATTACACTATTCCAAAACTAAACTGCATAGGATATTTCCTGATACATCCCCTATGTGTGATAAATGTCAGGCTGCACAGGGTACACTACTCCACAGCTTTGCCCTATGCTCTAACTTGTATGGTTATTGGTGTGGAATTTTTAGGATCTGAAGTTCTGGAGATTTAAATTGGCCCAGACCCGCTTCTGATAATCCTGGGAGTGACTGATTCCCTAAACGGATTAACCAACCCCCAAAAACAACTCATCTCTTAGTCTCATTTCGGCAAAAAAAATGATCTTGTTGTTTTGGAAAAGGAGGGAAGCTCCCTCTACCAAATTATGGCTCAACGAATTGGCAAACACTGTACACTTAGAAAGAATTATATATATTCTGAACAATAAATTATCAACATTTGATCAAATCTGGCAGCCTTTCCTCTCTTACTTGGACCAGTCGGCGCTGTGAATTTGTACATCTTAACGCACACTCAATTGTAATATTTGAATCTACCTTTGGGCGGCATGTGATTGCCCCGGCACCCGAGCAGTTGGAGGGGGTGACATCTACCCTCTTTCTTTCTACCTCTCCTTGTTCTGTATGTCTTGTTTTGTATTATTTGTTTTGTACCTAGAACTCTGGGTCTTGTTGTTTCTGTCTGCTCTTGTATGTTTAGATAAGAATGGCATACTTGCCTTTTATACACCATTCTTGTAATGTGTTCAATAAAATATATTTGAACGTTTTTTTGTTTTTGTTTCATTATACCATTGTTGATGCGAAATGCATCATACCGGCTGTATTTTAAAAGTTATATCTTCAAAACTTGATTGCTGACATGCAAAACATTTTGGGACTATAATCAACAATGGCAAATTATACAAATACCAAAAGCTCTTTTTTGGGTGGAACTTCTATTTAATAATACTTTGGAGGGTGTATCAATACACATAGTCACTACAAAAATACAGCTGTCCTTCCTAGCTCAGTTGCCGGAGAGGAAGGAAACCGCTCAAGGATTTCACTCTAAGGCCAATTTAAAACAGCTAAAGAGTTTAATTGCTGTGATAAGAGAAAACTGAGGATGTATCAACAACATTGTAGTTCCTCCACAGTACTAACCTAAATGACAGAGTGAAAAGAAAGAAGCCTGTACAGAACAGAAAATATCTCAAAACATGCATCCTGGTTGCAACAAGGCACTAAAGTAATACTGCAAAAAATGTGGCAAAGCAATTCACTTTTTGTCCTGAGTACAAAGTGTTATATTTGGGGCACATCCAGTACAGCACATTACTAAGTAAAGTACCACTCTCCATATTTTCAAGCAATTGGTGGCTGCATCATGTTATGGGTATGCTTGTAATCATTACGGACTGGGGAGTTTTTCAGGATAAAAATGAATGGAATGGAGCTAAGCACAGGAAAAATCCAAAAGAAAACCCTGGTTCAGACACTGGGAGATGAATTCACCTTTCAACAGGACAATAACTTAAAACACAAGGCCAAAAATATACACTGGAGTTGTTTACCCTGAACACAGTGAATGTTGCTGAGTTGTCAAGCTACAGGTTTGACCTAAATCTGCTTGAAGAATCTACGGCATTACTTGAAAATGGTTGTCTAGCAATGATCAATGACCAATTTGAAAGAGCTTGAAGAATTTTGAAAAGAATAATGAATAATATTGTACAATCCAGGTGTGCAAAGCTCTTATAGATTTACCTAGAAAGATCAGTCAAAAGTTTGGACACACCTATTTATTCAAGGGTTTTTCTTTATTTGTACTATTTGCTACATTGGAGAATAATAGTGAATACATCAATGAAATAGCATATATGGAATCATGTAGTAAGTAAAAAAGTGTTAAACAAATCAAAATATATTAAAATGTGATATTCTTCAAAGTAGCCACCGTTTGCCTTGATGACAGCTTTGCACACGCTTGGCATTCTCTCAACCAGCTTCACCTGTAATGCTTCTCCAACAGTCTTGAAGGAGTTCCCACATACGCTGAGCCCTTGTTGGCTGCTTTTCCTTCACTCTGCGGTCCAGCTCATCCCAAACCATCTCAATTTGCTATTAGCTATTAGCCCATACACATTGAATAACAGATTCCCTACATGGAACAACAGATAGTGCCCCCCAAAAATCACAAGAAGGTTTGTTCTGAATTGTCTGTCCTATATATATATAAAAAAAAATTACATGTATTTAACCCCTTATTTTTAGCACTTAACAGTCTCCATAATATATATACTTTACTTCCATTCATTTTTTTCAACTTTTACATTCAGATGAGTATTGTGAGGCATGTGGGTGTCCTAAATCAAAACAACTGACATGTACATGTTTGTGAGGGTCTCACCTTTCCACAGAGGGATATTAGTGTGTAGCCCAAACTGTTCAGACGCTACAGACAGAAGTCGGCAGATCAGTTGTACCGACTTCAGACGAGTCCCAAGACGCTTGCGGGGATCGTAGACCAAAATGGAGAACACCATCGTGTTCGTGAGAGTATCCTCTTGCCTTAGAGGGCTCGTGATAGTTTGTAGAACGTTCAGACGCTACAGACAATTTTGTGAGAAGGCCAATTTTCGGGATGTCTCATGGTTTGACAAACACCGCTCTAGCTGTGTGGAGCGGCAGGTAGCCTAGTGGTTAGAGCGTTGGACTCGTAACCGAAAGGTTGCAAGATTGAATCCCCCGAGCTGACAAGGTAAAAATCTGTCGTTCCGCCCCTGAACAAGGCAGTTAACCCACTGTTCCTTGGCCGTCCTTGAAAATAATAATTTGTTCTTAACTGACTTGCCTAGTTAAATAAATAGCTCTGTCACCTTCCACAGATATCTGTAGTTAAACTGATTAATTTTTATGGGGATCTCTTTATTATGCTAAATAGATTTCCGCGGGGGGCTGACATTGACTCTAGGGGGTTTAATTAAACATGTTCAACTGCTTTCGTTAGCTTATTCTCTCACTGCAGTGGGTTTAAGACAAGTGTTTAGCTATCTTGGAATTAAGTACATTTCCAAGACAAAATCCAAGAACGTTATTTTCAAGAGTCTAATTTCTTCATAACTTTCTTGATAGGAAGAAGCCTAAGAACATTTCTAATTACTTTACTGAGGAATAGCAACTTTTCGTAGTTTAAGTATAAGCTTAAGGAAAAAATGGCGCTTACAAAGAAATGTATTCTTCAGAAGGTTTTGTGAATCCGGGCCGTGCTGGTTCTGGATGCTTTCCTTTCCTAGTGTCTTATTACCTCCAAGTTTGTGCACCAATTGTGTGAATTACAACCTTGACTGATCTAATAAGCCATGCATTAGCTGGTCCAATTCGATCAGTCATTCCTGTGGGTTGAAGAAACTGCTGGGCTGCTGGTGATACTGAGGCCTGTGGAAAAGATTGATCAGCTTGCCCAACTCTACCGTTAGAGGGTAAAGGGAGATGATTGTGAGGTGGTTTGCGTTGCCACTGGAGGTGGGATGAAGTGGTTGGAACAGAACAGAGAAAGTGATACGCCACATGCTTGAGGGAGCGGGTCTTGTCTAGCTCTTTAGACT
>NW_019952017.1:0-4548 GCF_002910315.2 Salvelinus sp. IW2-2015 | reverse complement strand
CGTTTTATATAATCCACTACAAGAAACTATCTTCCTCTGGCCATATATAATATATCACGGTCTATCTCCCTCTGCCCTCAGATATACCATATATCAGGTCTATCTCCTCTGCCATTCATAATATATATCAGGTCTGATTCCCTGTAGTGGCCTCTCCATTTAGTTTGGAAATACTGTTCTACATATTTAGTGCATGATGTTTAGAGGTAAGATTGAAACGTCATATATAACAACATCTAATGCAAGAATACATCAGGAACAACACACACTCAGAGCAAGTGTCCATCACAACACAACCACACCACACACACACCACACTTACCGCACACACGACAGACCACACAACCCATATTACACACACAGCATACCACACACACACACACTATCAGTAATCTGGGACCTCAACTGTGTTTGGTTTTGTGAAAACGGAGAAGGGAGGAGCTTTCCTCTTTTGGGAGTTAAAGTGGAGAGAGAGAACTGTGGAAGACATTACTACACACACACAGACTGACACAGACAGACAGTCAGACAGACAGACAGACAGACAGACAGACAGACAGCAGACAGAGTGGACCAGACAGCAGACAAGACAGACAGACAGACAGACAGACACAGACACAGACAGACAGACAGACAGACAGACAGACAGACTAGCAGCAGACAGACAGACAGACAGACAGACAGACAGACAGACAGACAACAAGACAAACACAGACACACACAGACACACACACACACACACTCACTGTGTTGTTGTCCAGTGGGTATGCTGGCTGTGCTAGCTGTCAAGGCCATGCCCGGCAGTGGCATAAAAAGGCACATTATGTAATTCCACAGCCTGCCCTACTATTTTTTACAGAGCAACATCTTAAAGGCACATCTTACAGATTATACCTTTAAACTATGAGGTCATTACTTGGACCGATTCTCCTGACCACGTGACCTGACCAGGAGAAACATCAGCCCCTAGTTATACTGTTGTTAATAAACTATAGAAGCAGCACACTACATAGGACACAGGATGAAATCACACTACATAGGAAACAGGATAGAAATCACACACATAACAGATAAACACACTAGGAAAACAGGATGGAAATCACACTACATCAGGAAAACACTGAAAGCATAGCCTGAAGGTAGGGAGGGCAGTTCCTCTTGCTGCTCCATTGACAAGTACCATGGTCTTGTAGTGGATGGAGCTTCAACTGGAAGCCAGTGAAGTGTGAGGAAGCCAGTGAAGTGTGAGGAAGCCAGTGAAGTGTGTGGAAGCCAGTGAAGTGTGTGGAGCCAGTGAAGTGCAGAGCAGTGAAGTGTGAGGAAGCCAGTGAAGGGTGAGGAAGCCAGTGAAGTGTGAGGAAGCCAGTGAAGTGTGTGGAAGCCAGTGAAGTGTGTGGAAGCCAGTGAATTGTGAGGAAGCCTATGGAAGGTGAGGAAGCCAGTGAAGTGTGTGGAAGCCAGTGAAGTGTGAGGAGCCAGTGAAGAGTGTGTGGAAGCCAGTGAAGGTGTGTGGAAGCCAGTGAAGTGTGAGGAAGCCAGTGAAGGGTGAGGAAGCCAGTGAAGTGTGAGGAAGCCAGTGAAGTGTGTGGAAGCCATGTGATGAAGCCAGTGAAGTGTGTGGAAGCCAGTGAAGTGTGTGGAAGCCAGTGAAGTGTGGGAGCCAGTAAGTGTGTGGAAGCCAGTGAAGTGTGTGGAAGCCAGTGAAGTGTGAGAGCCAGTGAAGTGTGGAAGCCAGTGAGAGCCAGTGAAGTGTAGGAAGCAGTGAAGTGTGTGGAAGCCAGTGAAGTGTGTGGAAGCAGTGAAGTGTGAGAAGCAGTGAGTGTGAGGAAGCCCAGTGAAGTGTGAGGAAGCCAGTGAAGTGTGAGGAAGGCCAGTGAAGTGTGAGGAACGCAGTGAAGTGTGTGGAAGCCAGTGAAGGTGTGTGGAAGCCAGTGAAGTGTGAGGAAAGCAGTGGAAGTGTGTGGAGCCAGTGAAGTGTGTGGAAGCCAGTGAAGGGTTGAACATAGCGGCTGCAGCATTCTAGATAAGTTGTAGGGGTTTGATGGCATAAGCCCAGCCAACAGCGAGTTGCAGTAGCCCAGACAGGAGATGACGAGTGCCTGGATTAGGACCAGCACTGCTTCCTGTGTGAGGTAGGGTCGTACTCTASGGATGTTGTAGAGCATGAACCTGTAGTAGCGAGTCACTGCTTTGATGTTTGCAGAGAACGACAGGGTGTTGTCCAGGGTCACGCCAAGGTTCTTTGCACTCTGTGATGGGAACACCATTGAGTTGTCAACTGTGATGGAGAGGTCTTGGAGCAGGCAGGCCTTTCCCAGGAGGAAGAGCAGCTCTGTCTTGTTGAGGTTGAGCTTGAGGTGGTGGGCTGACATCCAAGCTGAGATATTTGCCAGGCACGCAGAGATGCATGTCGCCACCTGGGTGTCAGAAGGGGGGAAGGAGAAAAGTAGTTGYGTGTCATCCGCATAGCAATGAGAGATGAGAGAGATAGCAGAACCASCTGAGAGTTCTGAGAGTTGGTCAGAGACGGCATGCTCAAGGGTTCTGGAAAGAAAATKAAGACGGGAAACAGTCCATCAACAGTCTCTGCATTTCAGGACTCACCGTAGCAAGTACTCCTGGTGCACCGGGCAATTATTTKGCCATTTAAACATTTCGTTTTCGAAGAAAACTCTTGTTTTTTTGCCATAGTCCTCACTGGCTTTCATGAGAGATTTACGTCAGCTTGTCCAAGGTGTTGGACTCGACGATAGTTGCTATCCATTGGAGCACTGRGATTGGTTACCCAACATTCTGGGGCGGGACTTAGCGAAGGGTCCAGTTAACAATGACGTATTACAGCGTGAATAATCTCCCAGCCCAGACCAAGAACACACTTAATGCCTTTATAAACACACGGCCATCAGAGCATCGTCTACATACAAATAACAGCCTGCCAGAGCGAAGCCTCATCTATTCTAAAACAATGACACYCTAACCATCTAAACAAATGACTATCTCCATTGGGCATGTGTGTCCAGGACTAGGCTTCATCTGGGTTTAGAGTCCCACACTATATGTTTGGAGAGCCCTGGGGGAAAGTGGAAAGCCTTGGTGCTYTAAACGTCAGTACTAAACATACACAAAGCATTATTGGATTCTCATATGATGGGCATAAACTGAGTGAACTGAAGGCACTGGTCTCCAAACCCACCGTAATGATCGTAATGATTGGTTCTGCTTTAAGATTACATTCCTCATCAATTACAGCCTTGTCTCTCCCTCTGTGCCAGCTTTGCTTCAAACTCATGTAGAAAACGTATTTAGGGTTAAGTCACAAATGGCACCCTATTCCCTATACAGTGCAGTGCACTTCTTTTCACCAGAGCCCAATGGGCCCTAGTCAAAAGTAGTGCACTAAATAGGGAATAGGGTGRCATTTGGGACACAAAACTAGGAAGCCTATTTTACCCCTTTCCTTATGGTTGCAACAGCTTCCCACATGGGTACCATTAAACTGGAGAAACGACAGGCTTTCTGAGGTTTGGGGTTGAAGACATGCCATTTTGTAATTGACGTTTTTAAGTCTCTGATTATGTGAACTGCTTCCCCCTCCATGAGGACATGAAGTCTTCCTCTCTCTCTTATATGCCTTATACTTTCTCTTTTATTTAGTTGTTCTCTCTGAGAGATGACGTAGTCTGCGTTGTGTGTTGTTTTCACACACACTCTGTCTCTGTCCTCAGATGTAGACAATCTAGCCTAGGGTTCCCTAATAGGCTGCCCAGTGATTTTATTTGGCCCCTATGAGTTTTTTAGATTTTTTTCCAATATCATTTTAATTTCTCCACACAAAATACTGTTAACTCACCAGGAAATCAACTCGGAATGATTTAAATTTAGGAAATCTGTTCCCAAGTATTCCCAGGCGGAAGTGAGATATGTGATGGTATCAATGTAATCAAGGTTTGAAATGATTCTGTTTTTGTCAAGTAATTTATCTGTTTGGGGTTCTTGCAGTCAGTTCACAGTACAAATTAATTACAACTCTGTTCCTGCCCCCCAACTATCCGCTCACGGAAAAGTCGTCCGACAGCTGAATGTAATTCGGGCCCCTGCCCGAGGCCTATAGTAGATCTCCAAATTACATGGTGTTGTGTTTTGTATGTGATGCTGTCTGTGGTCTTGGTATGATGTGTGCTGTTGTGGTTTGGGTGTTGTGTTTTGATGTGATGCTGTCTGTGATCTTGTGGTGTTGTGTTATGTGTGATGCTGTCTGTGGTGTTGTGTGTGTGTGTGTTTGTGTGTGTGCTGGTCTGTGATCTTTGTGGTGTTGTGGTTATGCGTGTGTGCTGTCTGTGGTGTTGTGGTTGTTGTGTTAGTGATGTGAGTGCTGTTGTGATCTTGTGGTGTTGTTTGTGTGTGCTGTGCTGTTGCTTTGTGGTGTTGTGTTATGTGTGTGCGTCGTGTGGTTTGATGTGCTGTGGTGTTGTGTATGTTGTGGTGCTCTGTGGTGTTGTTGTGGTGCTGTGGTGTTGTGTTATGTTTGTGTGCTGTCTGTTGGTCTTG
>NW_019952016.1:0-4549 GCF_002910315.2 Salvelinus sp. IW2-2015 | reverse complement strand
CAGTAGCCTACTGACTGATTCAGGATGCAGGATAAATAAAGTAACAGTAACAGGATTTATTGAAGTCATGTATGTTTGTTCCATTGGAATGAACTGTTTTGGCTCGGGGTAAACAAGTAAATGGTCACCAATACAACCACCACACTGACCACACTAAGTGTATACTGCAGAGAGGCCTACCTACTGTGAACATTTCCTGTAGTTTTATTGGACAGTATATCTTTTGTGTTTTGGAATACCATAGAATATCATATAATAGAATATCACAGAATAGAATATCATATATCTATTGTTCATTTGGATAGAACAAAAATTGCCTTCTCCTTTTCCCCAAATACCCCCAGACATACAGTATGTTGACTGGCACAGCTAGGGTCAGCCACGAGGATACAGCCTAGCTGTGTAGACCAGTTTAATCATGAACCTTTCCATTGATAGACAATCAATGCACATCGTCACGTCAACAAAACATTTATCAGATCCATTGTGATATTTTGGGGGGGTATTTGGAAGTTTTATTTACATATATAGAATATGAGATGAGTGATACAGCAGTGTACAGAGTGACTGGTAGAACGGGGGATTGAACCCAAGATTGTTCCAGACTTTGTGCCATTTAAAGTCACATAGGGCCCTGCCAGGGGCCCTGAGGCAGCGGTTCAATCCCGCGTTCTACCAGTCACTCTGTACACTGCTGTATCACTCATCTCATATTCTATATATGTAAATAAAACTTCCAAATACCCCCCCAAAATATCACAATGGATCTGATAAATGTTTTGTTGATGTGACGATGTGCATTGATTGATTTGGCCTCGCCCTACCTTCTCTGTGGAGGGACTACTGGCTCCAACTATAGACTAACCAATGAGCAAGCTACTGCTTAGTTATGTCACTGTTTTTCAATTAACCATAAAAAGTGTCATCATGCTCTAATCATATCCTAGCAACATAAATGTTTGCCAAAAAAGGAAGTCTACCATGATTCAGTTAAGGCTTGTTGTTGTTATCTCCTCTCGCTTAACATTGACTTCCTTGAAAAACCATCAGAGCATCAGGGAGCTGAGATTAAGAATTCTAGATGTAAGAATAGTTACTTTACTGTTTTCGTGGCAGGTCAGAGTTATGTGATGCAACATGGACAACTCATCACGACGTCATCATGCTAGTTCTTCTTTCAGTAAAAACTTTGTAAAGTGTAATGCATTTTTATAGACAGACAATGTCACTTAGTTTCCATGATGTCATTTGTCAGTAGCTATAAATTAATTCAGATCATACATTCTATTCAGGATAAAAATGAATACATCCTAATTTGGACAATCAGTTGCAAATGACCGTGGCAATGAGCCCTGTTTTAGATAACATCATGGGTTCAAAACTTATGGGCATCCTTGATAAAGACTTTTTTAAACTGTATGAAATAAACAACTGAGATATACTTGTATCGCCAAAAAGAAAAAAAGAGGAAAATTAATTATTTAATATACTATACATTGATCAGAAGGAAATAGATTGGTTTAAGCACATGTGTAAAAAAGGATGTGTAAACATTTCTCCATTTGGATTGAGCATACAACACTCAGTATTTGTATTATTATTTTATACAGTCTTTTTTGCTCATCTTTATCAAGGATTGCCAACTAACTTTGGACCTGAATGTATGTTTCGATTTAGATAGGAAGCACCAGTAAACTGGAGTTACCACAAAGCCTCTTTCAGCGGTGTTTCTGGCTGACCTGGTTTCCCATTCCTGTCCAAGAAAGAAGCCCATTAGAGTATTATATTGGCAAAAGTTTGGGGATTTCTCTCTCTCTAATCCTATTTCTCTCTCCTTCTGTTCTCTTATTCTCTCATAAATGTTGTAGCCACCCTACATATGGGTTGGGAAGAGGTGGGGTCCTGTTTGGGTGTTTTAGACAGGGGCTTTCACACCATACCTTGTGTTTGGGGGGATGATTGTAACGACAGTGGACACAGAACTAAGTAGCCCACACAAAGTAGTATAGGCGTGGGTGAAGGTGGTGGGGGTAGGGTGAGAATCGTATTCATTACGATCAACTGTCAGAGCAATAGGCAGGTTGAGGGCCTCCGTACCATAAGGCTAAGTTATCTGTTTCACGCAGGGCCCTTGTCAGGCATCCTATTGGAAATGACACGTAAAGCCTTACCAAGATGCCGACCTTTTCTCAAGGTTCCAAGGGCTTTTTGGTAGAGTGGGGACAGCGGAAAGGGGATCTCTCAGTCAGTGGTGGGACATAGGGAAACGCCCAGATTCAGCCGTTCTAGTCAGCAAGTATTCAGCTTTTCAGAGTCCAGGCAGAGACTGGGGTTGAGGTTCAAAAGTGAGGTGGGAGGCTGAGCTGCGTGGGGCAATTGGGCCGGCTGGCTAGGAAAGGTAGGGCCGGCCTGCTAGGGCAAGGTAGGGCCGGCTGCTAGGGCAAGGTACGGGCCGGGCTGCTAGGAGCAAGTAGGGCCGGGCTGCCCAGGGCAAGGTAGGGCCGGGCTGCTAGCGAAGGTAGGGCGCGGGCTGCTAGGGGGGGAGGGAAAGGTAGGGCCGGGTCGCTAGGCAAAGGTAGGGCGGGCTGCTAGGGCAAGGTGGCCGGGCTGCTAAGGGCAAGGTAGGGCCGGGCTGCTAGGGAAAGGTAGGGCCGGGCTGCCTAGGGCAAGGTAAGGGCGGGCTGCTAGGCAAGGTAGGGCCGGGCTGCTAGGGAAAGGTACGGGCCGGGCTGCTAGGGCAGGGGCGGGTGCAGGGAATAGGGCGGGCCTGCTAGGGAAAAGGTAGGGCCGGGCTGCTACGGGACAAGGTAGGGCCGGCCTGCTAGGGCCATAGGTGGCGCCGGGTTGCTAGGGAAGGTACGGTGAGGCAGGTAGGGCCGGGCTGCTAGGGAAAGGGTTCAGGGCCCGGGCTGCTCAGGGAAAGGTAGGGCCGGGCTGCTAAGGGAAAGGTAGGGCCCGGGCTGCTAGGGAAGGTAGGGCCGGCGCTGCTAGGGAAAGGTAGGGCCGGGCTGCTAGGGAAAGGTAGGGCCGGGGCTTAGGAAAGCGGCTGCAAGGGCAAGGTGGGCCGGGCTTGCTAGGGCCGAAGGTAGGGCCGGGCTGCTAGGGGAAGGTAGGCCGGCTCTAGGGAAAAGGTAGGGCCGGGCTGCCTAGGGAAGGGCTAGGGCCGGGCTCTAGGGGAAGGTAGGGCCGGCTGCTAGGGCAAGGTAGGGCCCGGGCTGCTCAGGGAAAGGGTAGGGCCGGTGCTTTGCTAAGGGAAAGGGTAGGGCCGGGCTGCTAGGGAAAGGTAGGGCCGGGCTGCTAGGGAAAGGTAGGGCCGGGCTGCTAGGGGAGAGGGCTCAGGGAAAGGACCGGGCTGCTAGGGAAAGGTGGCCCACTGTGGGGAGACTTTATGAGCTAGATGTTCATGTTGAGAGGGATGGATCGCCCCAGCTTCTTTCTTCTTTGGGTTGAAAAAACTTGAGATTTGTCTGATGTGGTAACTTCTGTTTGCGGGGAGATGAGGGAGCTTGACGGCGTGCGGAAACCTCCTGTGTGTTCTCGAGGTTCTGCTCACGGACGTTCCCAAACTCAGAGAAATTACAATTGATTTTCCCGGACGTTTCACAAACTCTCGTCTGCTCTCCTAAGATGGCGCCTGGCTGCCCCCGATGGTCGATGGTCTGCCTTGGACTTTTATAAAAAGTGAATTGGACAGGACTTGTTTTATATGTTTGCGTGAGTGGCGTCGGGGACGTTGCCAGAACTAGGCAGGCTTGGTGGTGGTTTGAGTGACCCTAAAGAACTGGAGGCCTGGAGCGGTTGTTCTGTGTGGGACTATAAGGTCTTTGCCAGGTCCCTCTCTACAGACTGAAAAGTCCAAACTGGACTCTATCTCGTAACAAGGACCAAATGTACTGTGTAACAGATGCTCAATACAGACAATCTGTTCAGAACGAGGGACATGCTGGGCCTGTCAAAACCTTTAGAATGTGATCTTTTGGGACCTTCTTCCTTAGAAAGCCTTTGATAGGATGGCCATGACTATCTGTTCAATCTGTTGTCTTGCATTTGGTTGTGGGGCAGAAATTTTGTGGCCTGTGTTCAAATGTATGCTGGGGCTTCATGTATGGTGAAGGGTGGGCGGGGGGCTGAGTAGGACCAGTCGGGTAGGCCAGTCTGGGTAGGCCAGCTGGGTAGGGCGGGACCATTTTGCCAGGGAATGTCCTCTATCGGGGCAGCTATGCACACTACTATTGAGGAACTTCTGGAGCCTGCTACACGGAGATGTGGGCGTGTTGTGTGCCAGACAGGGTCTTGAGGACATGGTGTAGCAATTATCAGCATACGCTGCTGACTGTCCCGAGATGATTAGGGATGAGCAGAACGTACGGGGGTCTAGTTTGAGAGGCCTGTTATGTGGGGCATGGAGGACGGGCACTTCCGGGGGGGGGGTATGCAATCTGGGTTGGAGGGGTGTGGTCAAGGAAGAACTGTGAGGAGTGTCACAAGTGTGGTGTCGAAGCCAGGCGGAGTGGGAGGTGGCTCCTCTAACCAAGTGTCATACAGAGTA
>NW_019952015.1:0-4551 GCF_002910315.2 Salvelinus sp. IW2-2015 | reverse complement strand
GGAACCAGGCCCAGCCAATCAAAATGAGTTTTTCCCCACAAAGGGCTTTATAACAGACAGAAATACTCCTCAGCACCCTCCCTCAGACGATCCAACAGGTGAAGAAGACAGATGTAGAGGTCATGGACTGGCATGGTTACATGTGGTCTGTCACGTTCTGACCCTAGTTAGTGTGTTAATCCTTTGTTTTGTTGGTCAGGACGTGAGCTGGGTGGGCATTCTATGTGTTGTGTTTCTATGTTGGGTTTAATGTGTTGCCTGATATGGTTCTCAATTAGAGGCAGGTGTTTGACGTTTCCTCTGATTGAGAACCATATATAGGTAGGTTGTTTCACATTGTTTGTTGTGGGTGGTTGTCTTCCGTGTCTGTTTATGTCGCACCACACGGGACTGTTTCGTTTGTCGTTCGTGTATGTAGTCTGTTCCTGTTCGTGCGTTCTTCGTGTGTATGTAAGTTCTCAAGTTCAGGTCTGTCTACATCGTTTATTTGTTTTGTAGTTTGGTAAAGTGTTTTCGTGTTTCGTCGTTCTGTTAATAAATATTTCATTATGTCTACAATCACCGCTGCGCTTTGGTCCAATCCCTACTCCTCCTCTTCAGACGAAGAGGAGGAGAACAATCGTTACATGGTCTCCGGTTGTTAGGCCAGTTGGACGTACTGTCAAATTCTCTAAAACGACATTGGAGGCAGCTTAGGGTAGAGAAATGAACATTAATTTATCTGGCAACAGCTCTGGTGGACATTCCTGCAATCAGCCTACCAGTTGCACGTTCTCTCAAAACTTGAGACATCTGTGGCAAATCTACACATTTTATAGTGGCCTTTTATTGTCCACAGCAGAAGGTGCACCTGTGTAATGATCATGCTGTTTAATCAGCTTCATGATATGCCACACCTGTCAGATGAATGGACTATCTTGGCAAAGGATAAATGCTGACGAACAGGGATGTAAACACATTTGAGAGAAATAAGCTTCTTGTGCGTATTAAACATTTCTGGGATCTTTTAATTCATCTCATGAAACATGGGACCAACACTTTACATGTTACATTTATATTTCTGTTCACTGTTTAAATAGTTCTTATAATTCAGATTTAGTAGTTCTGATGTGATCTATTTTAGTAAGCAACTTCTTCTTTATTGTTGTTGCAGACAGCAACGTCTCAAATAACTCATCTGCAGAGAGAGACCAGCTACAGACCAGTTACAACAACCTGACTAAAGAGAGAGACCAGCTACAGACCAGTTATAACAACCTGACTAAAGAGAGAGACCAGCTACAGACTGAGAGAGATGTTCTTAGCGTCAGGCTTTACAATCTCAGTGAGTAAACCTACAATAAAAATGTATCATTAACAACACAGACCTGATCTTGAGTTTGTGTTATTTCATTAAGTGTACAGGGTGATAAGTTGAAGGAAATTCATGTTATATTCTTGTAGAAAAAACCTGTCCTAGAGGTTGGCAGAAGTTTGAATCCAGTTGGTACTTCCTGTCTACTGAGACTAAAACCTGGAATGAGAGCAGAGAGGACTGTCTGGAGAGAGGAGCAGACCTGGTGATCGTAACCAGTGATAAGGAACAGGTGAGAGAGAGAGAGATGATATGGGTTTGCAGGGGTTAAATGTGATCAAAAATATACATACTGTGTATATATTTATGTTTCTCAACAACAGGAGTTTCTCGTCAAACTCAAGAAGAGATTCTGGATTGGTCTGACTGACTCTGTTAATGAGGGGACCTGGAAATGGGTGGACGGGACATCACTGACCACAAGGTGAGATATGATAACTAATCTATCAATAAGGCTCCATTCAAACTTTTTCTATACAGGTTACTGGTTACTGTAGGTTACTGTATATGATAGCAGTCAACGCAGTAAACTATAAGATGAAAAATGTCTACATATTATTTAGTATTATGATGTTGTAACTGTGATGTCTTATTGTTGTTAACCTCCTGTAGGTACTGGTATAACATGATATCTGACTGTTTTTGCCCTGTAAAGTACTGGTATTTAACCATGATTATCTGACTGTTATTAACCCTGTAGGTACTGGGTATTAGCCATGATAGTCTGACTGTTTGTTAACTTCTCTTTCCTCCAATCCCGGACTCCGGGAGCACCCCCCACAGTAAAAAAGCTGACTAGCATAGCCTAGAGCATAGCGTCACAAGTAAATACAAGCGCATCTAAATATCATTAAATCACAAGTCCAAGACACCAGATGAAAAGATACAGATCTTGTGAATCCAGCCATCATTTCTTGTTTTTAAAATGTTTTACAGGGAAGACACAATATGTAAATCTATTAGCTAACCACGATAGCAAAGACACCACTTTTTTTCTCCGCCATTTTTTCCGCTGCATCAGTAGCTATCACTAATTCGACTAAATAAAGATATATATAGCCACTAACACGAAACATACTTCATAAAGATGACAGTCTGATAACATATTCATGGATTAGAGGTAGTTTTTTTTGGAAAAATGTGCATATTTTTCAGGGTATAAATCACAATTTCTACATTGCCAGCTGTAATCTGAAATAGCGTTGGAAGCAGCCGGAATAATTACAGAGACCGACGTCAATTACCAAAATACTCATCCTAAAACATTTCTGAAAAATACACAGGCAATACAGCAATCGAAAGACACAGATCTTGTGAATCCAGACAATGTCAGATTTTCTAAGTGTTTACAGCGAAAACCAATATATCGTTATATGTAAGCATACGCACATGAGCTAACATCACCAGCACTGAATCAAAGCCAACAGGGTCGATAACGTTATCGCCACCAAAATAGTATTAATTTTTTCACCTAACCTTCTTCAGAATTCTTCAGATGACAGTCCTGTAACCATCAATTTACACAATGCATATAGCTTTTTGTTCGAAATGTGGCATATTAGCAGCATAAATCGTGGTTAATACAATGTAATCTGTAAAAACATTGCAGTGCCATTCTGGCCGCGCGCCATCTTGGAAGAAGCGCCTATTATAATAAAAAAACTATTCATAAACTTGACTAAAAATATAATAGAGTTGGACAACCATTGAAAGATAAATTTAGTTTCTTAATGCAATGCTGTGTGTTAGATTTTAAAATTAATGTTACTAGACATATAGTGTGCGTTGCAGCCAGACCAGTGCCTGCAAAATGGTGATCAAACACTATTACATTTTTTCCACATAATACGGAATAACATCATAAAGTAGTTCTTACTTTTGGACGAGCTTCCAACAGTATCTTGGGCAAAGTGGCCTTTCTCCAAAAGAATCGTTCTGCTTCGTTGTAAAAACGACCTCCTCAACTTCGAAACTAGCAGCTAAACGATGGCTACATCGGCAGACACATGTCCAAATCCTCAAACGCAATACTAGGAAATTCAGAAAAATAGAATATACTCGCATAAACTGATATAAATCGATTTCAAAATAACTTATTTATGATGTTCTAACACCTATAACGAATTAAAACACAGACGTATAATTCTTTGGGTCAATAAAGAGTGCTTTTGAGCATGCAATTCTGATGTCCCTTCTGCGTCCTGGCTGAGCGGTTGCTCGAAAGGAAGGGACACCGTCACTCATCTTTTTTAAAACTCTGCACAACACCGTAGAGAGCCCCATTCAACTTCTCATTGTTACTGGACATCCAGGGGAAGGCGGGTGCAGTTCATTTCCAGCCATAGGATATATCACAGACTTTTAAACTGAACCACAGATCAGAGTCTAGTTTTTCAGACCGTCCGCAAGTCATGTCGGAATTTCGCTGTAGTATGGAGTTCTGGTTCACCCACAGACAGTAATTCAAACGGTTTTTAGAAACTAGAAACTTGTTTTCTTATCCAATAGTAATAATAAATGCATATTGTAACGAGCAGAATTGAGTACGAGGCAGTTTAATTGGACGATGCAAAAAAGAGGAAGTGCTAACAGCGCCCCTATGACTTGTTTTTAACTCCTGTAGGTACTTGGAATTAACCATGATATGTGAACTGTTATTAACCTGTTAAAGTTGACTGGGTATTAACCATGATATCTAACTGTTTGTAACCCTGTAGGTACTGGTATTAACCATGATATCTGACTGTTATTAACCCTGTAGGTACTGGTATTAACCCATGATATCTGACTGTTATTTAAACCCTGTAGGTTACTGTATTAACCATGACAGTCTACTGGTTGTTAACCCTGTACGTTACTGGAATGAACCATGATATCGTGACTGTTGTTAACCCTAGTAGTACGGTTATAAAACCATGGATAATTCTAACTTTGTTTTTTTAACCCTGTAGTGTATGGTATAACCCTATATCGGCAACTTGTTGTTATCCCTATAGGTACTGTATTAAGCATACGATATCTGACTGTTGTTTAACCCTGTAGTTTCTGGTATTAACCAAGATATCGACTGTTGTTAACCCTGTAGGTACTGGTATTAACCATGATATCTGACTGTTTTTAAAGCCGCTGTAATGTATGGTATTAACCACTGATATCTGACTGTTGTTTTTATCTGTAGGTACTTGGTATTACGCAAA
>NW_019952014.1:0-4551 GCF_002910315.2 Salvelinus sp. IW2-2015 | reverse complement strand
TATCTTTGTAGCATTGAGACAATTCCCATGAAAACGTAAGATTCATTTTACCCATTTTACCTCTCCTTTCTCCTTCCAGTATATCTCATTGGTACATCTGTGCTTTTCTGTGGATTTTGTACATAGATTTCATGGTGCTGGTTTTACATTTTTAGCTATGAAATGCATCTCTTGGTGGATCATTTTGGATTTCCTTTGTGTGCTATCTTGAAGAAATGACCCTTGTTGATCATTAAGGGCTCTTACAACATTATCTTACAAAAGCAAAATTCCACCTCTGTTTTTGTAAGTTAAGATGTAAGATAAAATGCTGTGGTTTATACGTTCACAACTTTCTATATGGAAACATTTGTTTATGTCTAGAATCCTATTCCTATTTAGAGAAAAGCCTTTTATTGCCGAGGGTTGATAGCATGCCATGTCTCTTACCTCATGTTTATTTTATGCAATGTTTTGTTTCAGTATGGAAATTGGTAATAATGGTTATCATAATGAGTGTTTACAAGGTATCCAAAACCCTGTAATGACAAGGTAAACTAAATATAAAGCAGGCCTACGGAAATAATCAATTTGCATGGCATGTTTCAGGGAGGGACGGGGGCAGGGGCGGCATGTTGGCCTGGGGGCAGTCAGTCACCCAGTGGGATGGTTAAATAAGGTGGATGGGACACTGCATGCCCTAGGGGTTTGGCTAGCCCCTCAGACACATCTGGAGGTCAGCTGGACTCTTTCTGCTTTGTTGCGGCTCCAGCATTGGGAGGTTGTGAGCAAGGTAGCTAGGCCACTGTTTATGGCTTGTGTGTTTTGGGTTCGGCATGACCTTTGGAGCATTACTAACTTACCCACTGCATGCTCTGTGCACGATGACTTGATCAAGTGACATAAAATTCCTTGCATGTCTTGTCTTCTTTAGAATTGGGAAAACTGCTGTGAATGTACGCGTGATCCTTTTGCTCAAAGAGAGGCTAAAAGAGAGGCAAGCATGTCTGCTTTGGTGTGGTACTGAGACAACTGCTCATGTGACTAACTTCGTTCTAACGGCATGGTTTTCATTGAAATGTGGACAGCCAACATATTTAAACTATAACAGTGTCCAGACACAGAGAGCATATCCACAGAATGACTGAAAAGGGAAAAGAACAATAACCAACCTGACACCTAGGGTTTTGTCTTATTACAACCGACCCAATAATCACCAATTCACCATGGTTGGCTTGTCTTGTTACAACCGACCCAATAATCACCAATTCACCATGGTTGGCTTGTCTTATTACAACCGACCAATATCACCAAATTCACCAATGGTTGGCTTTGTCTTATTACAAAACTGAGGCGACCCTATCAGCAATTCACCATGGTTGGCTTGTCCTTAATTACAACAACCTAATAATCACCAATTCACCAATGTTTGCTTGTCTTTATCTACAACCGAACCCAATAATCACAATGTCACCATGGTTGCTTGTCTTATTCTACAGACCGACCCATAATCACGCAATTCACATGGTTGGCTTGTCCTTTTACAACCTGACCCTATTAATACAATTCAATGTTTTGCTTGTCTTATCACAACCGGCCAATAATCAGCAATTCACCTGGTTGGCTTGTCTCACAAAGTATCGAATAGAAAATAATTTTGGATAGAGTGTTATTTCCTCACAGTTTCAGTGCATATGGCAAGCATGTGTATTGGTGGACTGCATGCATCATGCCATCTCTGGTTGGCATCAATGCGCCTCAGTCAAGTGTCGATGGAGTCCTGCTTTCTGGTCTTGGAAATTTTGCCTGCCCGTTGCCTCTCGTCAAGTGAAGGACCTGGAAGCGAGAGGGCAGGGCTTACAAAAGGGTCCGACCTACGAATTATTCCCTTTTCCTGCCATTCGATGTGTCCCCATCTCTGTACCCTGTGAACCTCTAGCATCCTGCCTATGACACATGACTGGTTCCAAGGGCCTCAGCATCCCCCTAGGCATAGATCGACTGGTGAGAGAAGGCCGTGCTTTTTGACCGGCTCCAGAATAGCTACTGAAGAACCACTGATCACTGGACGACGTCTCTCCAGCCGACCTCCCCGCCTGTTCTCTCTTCATGCCATATACCTGCTGGTTGTTCTGCATAGCATTGCCCATTGGCCATGAATAAACCCCAGAGCCTCTCCACAGTCTCTTCCTTTGTCTCATCCTTTGGCTTGACAGACTATAATTTTTTTCTTCTTTATTTTTCTTAATGCTCCCTCTTCACAGCTTGTTTTAGCGCTAATGCATGTCTCTTGACTGACATTGGCAGAATAGTCTTCACGGTGGAGGATTGCTCTGTTTTTTGGAACTGCGAACTTATAAACCTTAAACCGCATATGGTGATGGTATTTGTGTCTAACCAACTTGTAAATTTACTGTAGAAACCAGACCCGCTGTGTGTGTTTGCTATTGCCTATTGATTAATACAGTTTAAGACTAAAGTCTCACTTCTTCATTTCAAAACTCACAATTTCATTGCTTCATCTCTCTCCAGTGTGTGAAGTCTCGCAATCGTGCTTAAACGCAATCGCTTTCTGATTATCCAATTAATCTGATGCATTAAATGTAAATGTTTTCTGATACAGCATCTTCCTCTTCTACGGCCATCAGAAAACTGGAACTGAAACTACATAGAATTGTACGTTCCCACATATGTTTTTATATACTGTTAGTCTTTTCTAACGATCACTTTTAGCATAGAAATAACCACGTTATTGGCTATCCATGTATAATATACCATGTATTGGCTTATCCGTGGTAGAAATACAGCACGTTATTGGCTATCCGTGTAGAAATAACAACGTTATTGGGCTCCGTGTAGAAATATTCACCACGTTATGGCTATCCGTGTAGAAACGACAACGGGACGTTATTGGGGATCCGGTGTATGAAATAAACGGTATTGCTTATCCAGTGGTAAGAAATTACCGATGTTAATTGGCTATCCGTGTAGAAATACAACCACGATTATTGCTATGCCCGTGTAAGCTAAAAATTACTAAAGCCACGTTATGGGCTATCCGTAGTAAGGAAATATATCAAACGTTATTAGGCTTATCCGTGGTAGAAAACACAATGACACCTTATCGTTATTTCTGGGAGATCCGTGTAGAAATATATCCATGTTATTGGCATCCCGTGTAGAAATATACCACGTATTGACTTTCCGTGGAGACAATTAGCCACGTTCTTTTAGGCTATCCGTGTACGACGTAATATACCACGTTTATTGGCTATCCGTAGTAGAACATACCAACGTCTATTGGCTGATACCGTGTAGACAACAGCTACCAACGTTTATTAGCTACCGTCGTTAGAAATATACCACGTTAAGTGAGGGCTATCCGTGTAGAAACTTACCAATGTTCATTGGCTATCCGTGTAGAAACCATACCACGTTATTGGCTATACGCTTGTAGAAATACATGTTATTAACTATCCGTGTGAATATACCATTCGTTATGGCTATCCGTGTAGAAACATACCACGTATTGACTTATCGCATGTAGATAATTTTACCATCAGTGCAATTATTAACTCAGCTGTTGAATTATATTTTAATCCTATTTTAGGACCCCATCCACTTCCCACCCCTTGAACCAAGACAAAGCTCAGAAAAATATGTCCTTACTGGCAGAGAGAAGCCCTAACAAGAAGCTGAAGATGTCTTTTGTATGGTGTTCCCCTGGCCCTCTGCTCTTACCTCAATCTCCCACGATCTATTGTACTCAACTATTACCTGCCCAGTTTTGTGGTTAGTGTACTAGGACCTCAGACACACACAAGGTTTGTTCCATCACACTCTTCCTTTGATTTTCCCTGGGAACAATAAGGAAGGTGTATATCTGGAGCACAGTGTGGTTGACCGTTCTAGTCCCTTTGACCACAACACAGCTGGTCTGTTGGGCTAGTGTTACCATTAGTCACTCGAGACAAGGCTAAGTTCAAACTGCAGACACAACAACAATTCACGGTTAGGCTGTGTACTCTCAAACCTTGTCTTCTGTGTTTTGTAAAAAGCAGCCTGAAAATGTATTTGAGCCATGTAGAGCTTTACAAGAACATTCGAGCCATTTCTTGATTACATATGTGTTTTACATACTGATGGGGAGAGATGTTGAAACCAACCTCGTGACTGGAAACAGACTTGAAGGTCGTGGAATGTGGCCTATAATGTTTGTGCTTGAATATATACAGGAAAATTAACAAAATAGCATGAACTTTTGTATGTTTGCAACATTAGAAGCACAGAAGAAGTTGTTGTCTTGCATCGAGCACAAGCAATACTGACAGATGAACTGTTAGACTGTTTAATACCATAAGCAATTTTGACTGATGACCACACATTTTGTAAGATTCGAGAAAATTCTCATATCAGTGCATAACAAGTGGAACTATACCTGGCCTCTAAGGAGTTCTTGTACGGGGCAAGCTTGAATTGTATTGGCCAGCGCTATATAAACAGACCGTTATAAGCTACGCTATGCTACATAGACACACATGGAGCATGACATAGACCAGACATAGAACCCTA
>NW_019952013.1:0-4553 GCF_002910315.2 Salvelinus sp. IW2-2015 | reverse complement strand
TCCCATGAAATTTTGGGGGGGTCAAGCAAAGAGACACTGAGTTTTGAAGGTAGACCTTGAAATATATTCACAGGTTCACCTTCCCATTTGACTCAAGATGAATGTCTGTTTAAAGGCACAGTCATCTTAGTGATGCTATACTTCTTGACCACTGGAATTGCTTGGATACAGTGAATTATATGTGAAAATAATCTTGTCCTGTAAACCAATTGTTGGAAAATTACTTGGTGTCATGCCCACAATAGATTGCCAAAAATATAGTTTTGTTAACAAGACCTTTTGTGGAGTGCGCTTGAAAAATGAGTTTTTTAATGAAATTCCAACTTTAAATGTAGTAAAACTTTCCGACCTTCAACTGTAAGATGGTAATGGAAACTGCTTATAGAGGCAGCAAAATAGGTTAGAGGAAAAACAAAAAGAAATTGGGAAAGGGGTACTTTATTTCAGAACGTTCAGTGTAAATGTATACAGAAATGAAAGCAAATTAGATGGAAACTGGTCAAATGCACAAACATTTTTCTTGAATCTTCAACATAGATTCCTACAAAAAGAATTATACACCGAAACTCCTTACAAATGATGGAGTTTATCCAAAATTCCACAAATTTATATTTTGGAAAGAGGAAAGCAAATAATTTGAAGCATCTGTTTTTTTCTTTTCAGTCTCCTCACTTTCCACTGAATTATGTTATTAACTGTAAGGGAAAATCCCCCCCCTTTCCCCCTTCCTAATACTAATATGTTAATTAACAAAATTTAACTGAAAGACCTGTGTGAAGGGCCCAATTTTACAGAAGAAGGAACAATAAAACGTTTCAGTCTGCAAAAACACCAGGCTTTATGGCATCCCAGTAGAGGTAATATAAGGCCATTTTTTGAATTAACTCAAAGATCCATTCACCTTAGCATTTTTAATTACTCCCTTTATACAAAATGGTTAGACTTTCAGATTTCCATTTACTTAACTTTAAAGTGAACACAGGTGGTAAGTATAAAGATCCAAGTCCATTTAATAAACTGGAGGCCTCTAACCAGTTTCAATGTTTGGGATGCGAAAAATCCTGGGCGAAATGCCACCATGAAATAGAATTAAAAAAGTTTTTTACCAGATATTGTTCATCCTGACAGACCCATTTTTTACATGGACGATATATTGGAGATAATAATAACGACAATTCTTGAACAATTGAAACATTATAAACCTCGAAGATACCAGGCCCTGGTCCTTCATAGCAGATTTTGAAAAAAAGCGTTTTTATAAAGTATACTAGAATTTTATTATAAATGCCAGTGGGTACGGATATGAAATGGCTAGCTAGCTAAGCGGTGGTGCGCGCTAATAAGCGTTTTCAATCGGTTACGTCACTCGCTTTTGGACCATTGAAGTAGTGGTTCCCACTTGCTCTGCAAGGCCCGCGCTTTTTTTGTGGAAGCGATGGGTAACGATGCCTTTCGTGGGTGGCAGTGTTTTGATGTGTGCAGAGGGTCCCCTGAGTCGGGGCGAGGGGAGGAACGTAAAGTTAAACTGTTTACACCTGGATTACTTTAAATTTAGTTGAATCTCTTAATAACAATGGTTAAAGTTATGTACAAGCAACCCCAGATGTTAAACTAGTAAATATGGTTACTTCTCAGCAAAGTATTGAGCTTTTTAAGAAAGGAGGTAAAAACAAGGCCCTGTTCCGTTGTTCCTAACCATATTTTTATTATGGCCATCATTGAAATGCTAGCTATTAAAATTAGATCCAACAAGAACATTAAGCGGGTTTAGAAACGCCTGGGGATAAAAACAAAAGTTTCCAATGTATGGCCGATGACTCTATTTTTCACGTGTCCGCAATCTGGAAATCCCTGCCACAGTAATCATTGGAAGAGAGGCCCTCTCCTTTGGATTAAACCTAATTTGACAAGTGGTCCCACTTAAAAATGGGCAACGATGGGTGAAGTAGACTATTTGGTATTGCAAATCTCAACAATATATTAACTTACCACAATTTAATTTATAGAAAGTTAGCAAAAATAGAGTAAGATTCTGCAACCATGAAGAGGTAAATAACTTTGTATATTTATGGAAAAATCACATTGATTAACCTCTTTGGTCCTATCACAGTTTAACTTACTTAATAATGGCACGCCCTACTCCAGATGACTCGTTTTTTAAATATGAGGCAAAAAATATTTTATTTTATTTTTAAAATAGTGCCTATTATATATGAATATGAGTTTGGGAGGCTAAAATGATTAAATTATTAAAGAATTAAAACCTTCTCACTAAAAGCTTCACTCATACATAAATTATACTTAAAACCAAAATGGTTCCCTCCAGTAGAATTATTCAAGAAAGGCTCATCCTTCATAGCAGATTACAGCTTTCTCCTTTCCGACATCATTGAATAAAAAAATGTTGTTTTAAAATATCGCCCTTACTTAAACAAGCCATAACAAAGCTGGTTACAATTTTCAGTTCTATCCTTCCAGAGAAACTCAAAAGAAATCAGCCAAGACCTCAGAAAAACAATTGTAGACCTCTACAAGTCTGGTTCATCCTTTGTAGCAATTTCCAAACGCCTGAAGGTACCACGTTCATCTGTACAAACAATAGTACGCAAGTATAAACACCATGGGACCACGCAGCCGTCATACCGCTCAGGAAGGAGACGCATTCTGTCTCCTAGAGATGAACGTACTTTGGTGCAAAAAGAATGAGAATGAATGAGAATTAAAAAGAAGGAGACCGAATGCGATAGGACTGCCATCTAATTGGCCTCCATATAACTCTTACAGAATTTCCACATAGTCAGGGATATTGGAAATTTAATCAAAGCCTATTGTTAGACAATTTGTTCTTAACAAAGACAAAATAACTCAGAATTGACTGTTTTTTTTTTGCATAACATAGGTACAGCAGATCCCTTTATTGTATGGGACATTTTCAAATGTACTTTTAGAGGCCATTCAATACAATACTCATAATGAAAACAAAAGCAGTTTAGGTCAGAAGAGATTAGACTAATAAAGGAAATAGAGTAAGTAACAGCGCAGGTACAGTTGAAGTCGGAAGTTTACATACACCTTAGCCAAATACATTTAAACTCAGTTTTTCACAATTCCTAACATTTAATCCTAGTAAAAATTCCCTGTCTTAGTTCAGTTAGGACCTGATTTGCGCTTAGTGGGACTATCATTTGTTTTTCAACAGGACAATGACTCAACACACCTCCAGGCTGTTTAAGGGCTATTTAACCAAGAAGGAGAGTGATGGAGTGCTTCATCAGATTACCTGGCCTCCACAATCACCCGAACACAACCCAAATGAGATGGTTTGGGATGAGTTGGACCGCAGAGTGAAGGAAAAGCAGACAATAAGTGTTCAGTATATGTGGGAACTCTGTTGGGAAAGCATTCCAGGTAAAGTTTGAGAGAATACCAAGAGTGTGCAAAGCTGTCATCAAGGTAAAGGGTGGCTACTTTGAAGAATCTCAAATATAAAATATATTTAGATTTGTTTAACACTTTTTGGGTTACTACATGATTCCATATGTTATTTCATAGTTTGGATGTCTTCACTATTATTCTATAATGTAGAAAATAGTAAAAAAATAAATAAAAAACTTGAATGAGTAGGTGTGTCCAAACTTTTGACTGAAATGTATATACATATATATATATATAAGCTTGCCTGCCAACCGGGCTCCCATCGGAACTGGCCTGTGTGCGACAATGCTTTTGGTGGCCTACCATGGTTCCTGACGTCTCCATGTTCGTTGCTGCATGCACGATCTGTGCGCAGAACAACACTCCCCGGCAAGCTCCGGCTGGTCTCCTTCAACCTTCCTCACAGTCCCTGGTCTCACATATCCCTAGACTTTGTCACGGGTCTTCCCCCATCAGATGGCAACACCGCCATCCTGACAGTAGTGCACCTGTTTTGCAAAGCCGCACACTTCATTCCAGCTCATGATGCAGCACATCTTCCGGATCCATGGACTTCCAGTGGACATGGTCTCCGACCGGGGTACTCAGTTCTCGTCCCAGTCCTGGAAGGCGTTCTGCACACTCATTGGGTCGTCAGCCAGCCTGTGCTCCGGGTTCCACCCCCAGTCCAACGGCCAGTCGGAGCAAGCCAACCAAGACCCGGAGCCAGCAACTAGCGTGGGTCGAATACGCCCGCAACACCCTTCCTTGCTCTACCACGGGTCTCTCGCCTTTTGAGTGTTCCCTGGGTTATCAGCCCCCGTTCTTCCCTAAACAAGAGGAAGATGTCGGCATACCCTCGGCCCACATGTTTGTCCGGTATCATCTCGGGCAGAGGGTATGGTTGTCCACCCGAGATCTGCCCCTCCGGGTGGAGTACCGCAAACTTTCCCCCTCAGTTTATCAGCCCTTTCCCCATCTCCAAGATCATTAGCCCCTCTGCTGTCCGTCTTCTGTTGCCCCGTATGCTCCATATACATCCCACATATACATCCCACTTTTCATGTGTCTAGGATCAAACCCATGTCTCCCAGCCCTTTGTCTCCTGGCCTGCAAGTCATGTGTAATGTGTAATTCCT
>NW_019952012.1:0-4553 GCF_002910315.2 Salvelinus sp. IW2-2015 | reverse complement strand
GAGAGATTCCTCTCAGGAAAACAAGTAACATTTGCAATGACGTACAAAGACAAATGGGAGTATATATACAGTGATAGAGTGGGGATTGGAACCAGATGTGTGTAATGATGACTAGACATGTCCGGGGTTGATGAGTGAAGGGCATTTGCCAGCAGTAGGTTCGGCAGCAGCTAGAAGCCGGCGACGCCGAACGCCTGAGCTGGACAGGAGGGGGAGCCAAAGCGAAGGCTGGTGTGACAAGACCTATGAGCACCAGCCTGACCCAACTCGACCCATCTTCTTTCTATAAGCATGTTCACAACATCTTCTTGGTGATAACATTCCTTCAGTCCATATATAACATAAAATCAGTAATTCTCACAAGTTGAGTAATAAACATAGAAACAATAGATGGTTAAATATCGATACAGGAGGCTAAACAGAGGGGAAATTGTTGCTGGTCCTTGTTTTCATCATCACTAAATGTTTCCCATAAACATAACCAAGTGGGTATGGCCCAGATACATTCATGAATAGAGAAGCAGTGAAACCATATTGAGATGAATGACCAAGCAAGCAGCCCAGTGTTAATTGCGACATCAAACAAACATGTTTTAATTGTCCAGAGTTCCAGCCTGGTGATAAGTGGACACTGAGTTGGCCCTATCTCTAGATTGGTCTGTTTGTTTCTTTTAATTAGAGCTCAAGACCCTACAGTAAGGAGCCCACACTGGAGAGCCTCTTTCATTGGTTGGGAATGAAACACACACCTGGCATCAATTGAAACTTGAATCATCATATTAATCTAATATATAATATTGAAATGTGAATCTAATATCATATTAATCTAATAATCTGATATAATCTAATATCTTCTGTTTATTATCTATCCTGATTGCCTAGTCACTTTTACCCCTACCTACAGGTACTGTACATATTACCTCAATTACCTCAACTACCTCATACCCCTGCACACTGACTCGGAACCGGTATTCATTGTATATAGGCTCGTTATTGTTATTTTATTGTGTTACGTTTTCCTCTTTTTTTTGTTGCAAAATGTTCTCGCTGCATTGTTAGGAAAGGGCTCGAGAGAGTGAGAGAGTGAGAGAGTGAGAGAGAGAGAGAGAGAGAGAGAGAGAAGGAGTGAGAGAGTGAGTAGAAAAAAGGAGACTTCTCAGTGAAACAACAGGTCACTCCTTGGGATCAAATCCTCTCCTCAGCCTACATCCTCTTGAGTCTGACATCAAATGAGAAAGTAGGCAGCTGAGAGTAACAGGAAGTGATGTTTACCAATGCATGCTTGTTATTGGATGTTTCTTCCATGTAATCCACTGCTTAGGCCTTATTTTGAAATCAAGAGGGGTGGTAATTATCACACATACGGTCACCTATCTTGAAAATGGTAATTTATGATTAGCGTCATTATGCGCGGGTGTCATTTTACAAAAGCCTCCCTACTGGGACACAAAAGACTCATTCAATGCCATAGCTACATTGAGTGAGGGAGAATTATAGCACACACATTAATTCATTAATATGGACCAGGATTTATTAGATAATTATAAACCTGCACAGTTTTAATTCCACTTAATGAGGAGCTGCATGGTGGGTTTCCTACTTGGAGTGAATATTGGATTGTTAAAGAGCACCCTTCTTTCTCAGAGATTTGGGTCTGGTGTTCTTGTTAACATTTTCGATAATGAGGATCAGCCTGAAGGAGCAATTTTCAGTGAACTATTGTACAGTGCCTTTGGAAAGTATTCAACCCCCTTGAATTTTTCCAAATTTTGTTACGTCACAGACTTATTCTAAAATATATTTTCTTTTATTAAAAAAATACATAACATCCTGTTTCCATTGATCATCCTTGAGATGTTTATACAACTTGATTGGAGTCCACCTGAGGTAAATTCAATTGATTGGAAATGATTTGGAAAGGCACACACCTGTCTACATAAGGTCCCACAGTTGACAGTGAATGTTGGAGCAGAAAACAAGCCATGAGGTTGAAGGAATTGTCTGTAGAGCGCCGAGACAGGATTGTGTCGAGGCACAGATCTGGGGAAGGGTACCAAAAGATGTCTGCAGCATTGAAGGTCCCCAAGAACACAGTGGCCTCTATCATTTTTAAATGGAAGAAGTTTGGATCCACCAAGACTCTTCCTAGAGCTAGCCGTACGGCCAAACTGAGCAATCGGGGAAGAAGGGCCTTGGTCTTGGAGATGACCAAGAACCCGATGGTCAACCTGACAGAGCTCCAGAGTTCCTCTGTGGAGATGGGAAAACCTTACAGAATGACAACCATCTCTGCAGCACTCCACCAATCAGGCCTTTATGGTAGAGTGGCCAGACGGAAGCCACTCCTCAGTAAAAGGCTCATGACAGTCCGCTTGGAGTTTGCCAAAAGGCACCTAAAGACTCTCAGACCATGAGAAACAAGATTCTCTGGTCTGATGAAACTAAGATTGAACTCTTTGCCTGAATGTCAAGCATCACTTCTAGAGGAAACCTGGCACCATTCCTACGGTGAAGCATGGTGGTGGCAGCATCATTCTGTGGGGATGTTTTTCAGCTGCAGGGACTTGGAGACTAGTCAGGATTGAGGCAAAGATGAACGGAGCACAGAGAGATTCTTGATGAAAACCTGCTCCAGAGCGCTCAGGACCTCAGACTGGGGCGAAGGTTCACCTTCCAACAGGACAACGACTCTAAGCACACAGCCAAGACAACACGGGAGTGGCTTCTGGACACGTCTCAATGTCCTTGAGTGGCCCAGCCACAGCCCGAAATTGAACCCAATCGAACATCTCTGGAGAGACCTGAAAATAGCTGCGCAGCAACACTCCCTATCCAACCTGACAGAGGTTGAGAGGATCTGCAGAAAAGAATCGGAGAAACTCCCCAAATACAGGTGTGTCAAGCTTGTAGCATCATACCAAGAAGACTCAAGGCTGTAATCGCTGCCAAAGGTGCTTCAACAAAGTACTGAGTAAAGGGTCTGAATACTCATGTAAATGTGATAGTTTTTTAAATAAAATTTGCAAAAATGTATAAAATCCTGTTTTTGCTTTGTCATTAAGGGGTATTGTGTGTAGATTGATGAGGGGAAAAAACAATTTAATCAATTTTAGAATAAGGCTGTAACGTAGCAAAATGTGGAAAAAGTCAAGGGGAATACTTTCTGAAGGCACTGTATGCTAATCAGTAGAAGTTGATGCCTAATTGGTTATTTATAAGACATGCATTCATTTCCGGATTCAAAATATAGCTAGTAACATTAGATTGCATTTTAAAAGTACAATTGACAAATGAAACCTGACACCAAGTTCACTTTACATGTTTTCCTTATCCAGCTCCATTTCCTGTTTACTTGTCATGTTTTGTGATGGCGTCCTGGCACTGGTAGAAAATATCAGCATTATATATCATCCATTCAAATCCTTTTTCCCATAGACAACAATATCTATCATGATAACTGACGCCATGCTCCATAGCTCTGTTTTTGTGAAGAGGTAATTGAGTCGCTAAAGTTTAATTGTTCAATTACTATTAGCGGTGAGCAGAGGGGCACGGATGCCCCCCTCTACACTTTACCTACTATATTTGTAATGGTACGCAATTAGAGGAAGGACCCTTTTGCTAAACTAATCCTGGTCCAGGCTGCTATCGCTAATGAAAAGCCATCATTACCCAGCCCACAGCAGTTGTTAGTGGCATATTATGGGTCACGCAAAGGGCTAGGCTAGCTAGCAGCATTGCATTAAGACAAATGGCTTATCTACTCATGCCATACACAAGAGGGGGGATGAGGTAGCCATCATTCTCATTTAAACTATAAAGCTCACATGGTGAAATTTGATTTATCAATCATCTTTTCGATTTTGAGTACCGTGACGCTATTGTGCTTATGTACTTTGATAAATGGAAATCATTGTGCTCCCGCTAACACAAATAGGTGTTTACATTTGGGAGGAAAGGTCTCAAAATCCAACGTTTTTTTCAAATGCATAGTTTGGTGTAGCATAGAGTATGGATCAAATCAAATTTTATTTTTTATTTTTATATAGCCCTTCGTACATCAGCTGATATCTCAAAGTGCTGTACAGAAACCCAGCCTAAAACCCCAAACAGCAAGCAATGCAGGTGTAGAAGCATGGATCTAATCTATCCATGCATATTATCATCTTTTATCATCCTCATGGTTTAATATACCTTTGGAATTTTGCTTTATATTTTAACAACCCATCTTTTGATACTTCTAAACCCATCGTATACACTGTTCAGTCAGTGCTTTAGACATTCGTAACCACATGGTTATTGTTACAGTACAACACGTTATGTGCTGGCACCAGTGCTCCTCTAATTGCAGTATCTATGTAGCTGAGATCCTGAGTGCCACAGAAACCTCTATCTCTGTGTTGCTCGGGGTTAGGCCAGTGGAATGCTCCGTCACGGTGATCAAGTCTCCGTTTCTGACAGTCAAAGAGCTGATGCTAAGAGGCCAGCTCATGGAAAAGCACATGCGCGAATATTCTCTCTGTGCGGGCGACTTACAAGATGCAACAATCACC
>NW_019952011.1:0-4554 GCF_002910315.2 Salvelinus sp. IW2-2015 | reverse complement strand
CACACACACACACACACACACACACACATTTGTTTTACTATCCTTGCGGGGACCAAAACTATTTCCCCTAAACCTTACCCTAACATTAACCCCTAACTCAAAAAACCTAACCCCTAACCCTAATTGTAACCCTAAACCTAACCGCTTTTTCATTGTGGGGACTGGCGAAATATCCCCACTTGTCTGAATTTTCCTTGTTTTTCTATCCTTGTGAGGACTTCTGGTCCCCACAGGGAAGCTAAAACCAAACACACACACACACAGCTCTTTCTAATGATAACCTGTTTGGATGAGTCTGTTGTACGCTTTTCAATTATCATGTTCCGACGGCGTTCCAATGGCGATTCAGGTCATTACTGATTCTAATGTCTTTATTTTGTCTTGGCTAATGAATGTGAAGAGCGACTGACGCAATATGAGCTTATATTAGCTCATTTAGCATCTGTCATTGCTTTGCATTGAGATCATAGCTCAGACCCAAATTAGACTGACAGAGGAAGTGCCTGGGTGTTTAAGAAACAGTGTGTGCCAGTGTCATCCGGTCCCCCGTTCCCCATCTTTCTGTGGGTCCTAAAACAGCCCCTTTCCCCCTGTCCCATCTGATCCCCCCTCCGCCTCTCCGCTACCGGACCCCCAGCGCGCCGTCCCTCGTTCCCTTCCATCATGTTTCTATGGGTCCAGTCCCTCTGTCTTCTTTGCTTCCTGCGTCACTTGGGAAACATATGTTAAAGTAAAAGCCTGGCAGCCTGAGCCAATGACTCCCGACTGAAGTACGAGAAGTCGCCTTTGATCAGTGGAGCCGCCAGTCAGTAGGCAGCCGGACCGTGGCTGAGCGTCATACCCACTGCTTTATTCTCCTTCTGCATGGCACACACTGGAGCCCCGGGCGTGTCTAGGAGAAGTCTGACGCAGACACAGCGCTGCCAGAGCGGAGCTCCTAGGAAGGATATGGATTCATTTGTTTCAGCAGCATGACRGTTTTCAGCGTAAGGGTGTGTAATGTTACCATCAGTGCTCTCACAGAGTTTGACTCACTCCCAGCTGCATGTATAGCCTCTGCACGTGCAAGCTTCGAGCTTTAATGCGTTGATCATGAAATTGTGTCATTCCGAACTTCACCCGCAACGCCAAATTCCATTCTGTTGGACTCGAGCGGTACTTCTCCTTGTAGCCCTGTAACCGTTTCAGCGTGCGCAACCCCTCGTTTCGCTCAAGTCCAACAGAATGGAACATAACGTTGCAGATAAAGTTTGTAATGACACAATGTCATGTGTACAACATAAAGGCCTGCATCACTACAAGGATTTGGGTGTTTTTGTAGCCTTTGTTCATGTTTTCTCTGTGCCCCTCCTGCAGAACAAGCATGAGGATGTCTATCGCTGTTTAGATACATTTCTCAAAGTGAAAAAGTGTCTGGACAATACTGTAACATGCCATCCAAAATACAGATTATTGTTCAAAAAAGTGAACTTGTCCTTTACTCCGTTTTTAGGCCTCTGCCAGGGCTGTTCAATCTGATCCACAGAGACAATCCTTAGTACAATCTGATTCAACTATTTAACCAATCATAGTCTTCAATCAACATTTCATTAGTCAGACTGAGTTGTTGCAGCATCGGCTGGAGGAAAAGCCTGCATCCATGACATTTTGCAGATACCTTTGGCCAGTGGTTCTCAACTCCAGTCCTCCAGTAACCTCAAATTACAGCTACATCCTTGCGCAACAGGGTGATCAGATTAAGATCTTACATCTGTACTATATTTCTCTGAAGACATTGTCCGCTGGTGGAAGTTATTGTTGGACTTGTCAGGAGGAGGAAAGTACCACGTCCAGTCTCTTCTCTCGGTCTTACCATCATGTTATTCATGATGTGTCCTTGATTTCCTTGATTGACACGGTAGCTTGTGAAAGTCACGGTCTTGTCTTGTCTTAACATCTCAGCATCCGTTCTCAGGTACGATCCTGCACTTGAGGATCTTCAGGTAGTTCTGGACCTTGTTGGAGTCCCGTCTAAAGCAGTAGAGGAGGTCGTGGTCGCTCATGGCCTGGGACTCTCCGCTGGTGTCTGACGAGGGGTCCAAGGCCTCAGGGGAGGACAGGCCACTCAGGGAGTTACTGATCATCCCCAGGTGCTGCATCTGAGAGGGAGGGACACAGACAGTGGATTGTCAGAGACAAGGAATTTCACTTTCTGTACATATTGCAAAATGAGGTGTGTGTGTGTGTGTGCCTTCTCTTGTGAGCTATCACATGCAAACCCAGTAGCAGAGCGAGGATTGTCTAGTGACATCCTGGTTGGCATCTGCATTCGTCACTGACTCAGTGATGGTGTCAACATCAGTCTACACAATGTCACTAGGGATCAAGCTGCTATAGGACTCTCTTTTCACTATAGTATGCTCAAGGCTAACTCTGTCTTATTTGCTTTAATTTGCTTTCTCTCTCTCCCACTATCTATATCTTTATTTCATTCTCTTTCACACTCACTCACTGTCACTATAGTATATATGCTCAAGGTTAACTCTGCCTTATTTGCATTCTTTACCTCTCTCTCACTTTCTCTCCCTCTTTCTCCCACCTGCCTCTGTGATTCATTTAGTGACATAAGCACTTTGTCATCTGTGAGACATTTCACATTATAACTCTTATATAAAGCCATAGGCAATATTCAACGTAATCATCTTAACAACAAATAGTAATGATGGATTTAAGTGATGATTGTTTTCTAGAATTGAGCTGCAGTCAGTAGAAATGTTAACTGTATAATTATGAGCTCATAAAGAGATTCATATTTCTTAATTGGTGTGTAATATAATAATACATTCGTTATCAGATACACTATATATACAACAGTATGTGGACACCCCTTCAAATTAGTGGATTCGGCTATTTCAGCCACACCGTTGCTGACAGGTGTATAAGGTTAAGCACACAGCCATGCAATCTCCATAGACAAACATTGGCAGTAGAATGGCCTTACTGGCGAGCTCAGTGGCTTTCGACGTGGCACCGTCACAGGATGCCACCTTTCCAACATGTCAGTTGGTCAAATTTATGCCCTGCTAGTACTGCCGCAGTCAACTGTAAGTGCTGTTATTGTGAAGTGGAAACATCTCTGAGCACACAAGGCCACACAAGCTCACCGAAATGGGCTGCTGAGTTCTGAAGCACGTAACGCGTAAAAGTAATCTGTCTTCGGTTGCAACACTCAGTATCGAGTTCAAAACTGCCTCTGGAAGCAACGTCAGAACAAGAACTGTTCTTTGGGAGCTTCATGAAATGGGTTTCCATGGCCGGGTTTGGCGGATGCCAGGAGAACGCTACCTGCCCGAATATACAGTGGGGAGAACAAGTATTTGATACACTGCCGATTTTGCAGGTTTTCCTTCTTACAAAGCATGTAGAGGTCTGTAATTTTTATCATAGGTACACTTCAACTGTGAGAGACGGAATCTAAAACAAAAATCCAGAAAATCACATTGTATGATTTTTAAATAATTAATTTGCATTTTATATTGCATGACATAAGTATTTGATCACCTACCAACCAGTAAGAATTCCGGCTCTCACAGACCTGTTAGTTTTCTTTAAGAAGCCCTCCTGTTCTCCACTCATTACCTGTATTAACTGCACCTGTTTGAACTCGTTACCTGTATAAAAGACACCTGTCCACACACTCAATGAAACAGATTCCAACCTCTCCACAATGGCCAAGACCAGAGAGCTGTGTAAGGACATCAGGGATAAAATTGTAGACCTGGCACAAGGCTGGGATGGGCTACAGGACAATAGGCAAGCAGCTTGGTGAGAAGGAAACAACTGTTGGCGCAATTATTAGAAAATGGAAGAAGTTCAAGATGACGGTCAATCACCCCTCGGTCTGGGGCTCCATGCAAGATTTCCACTCGTGGGGCATCAATGATCATGAGGAAGGTGAGGCATCAGCCCAGAACTACACGGCAGGACCTGGTCAATGACCTGAAGAGAGCTGGGACCACAGTCTCAAAGAAAACCATTAGTAACACACTACGCCGTCGAATTAAAATCCTGCAGCGCACGCAAGGTTCCCGCTTAAGCCAGTGCATGTCCAGGCCTGTCTGAAGTTTGCCAATGACCATCTGGATGATCCAGAGGAGGAATGGGAGAAGGTCATGCGGGTCTGATGAGACAAAAATTGAGCTTTTGGTCTAACTCCACTCGCCGTGTTTGGAGGAAGAAGAAGTATGAGTACAAACCCCAAGGACACCAATCCCATACCGTGAAGCATTGGAGGTGGAAACTCATGTTCTTTGGTGGTGCTTTTCGCTGCACGGATCAGGACGACTTTGCACTGTATTGAGGGAGAGGAGGGGCGCATGTTCGCGAGATCTTGCCCAACAAACCTCACTATGCCTTCAGTCTAAAAGGCATTGAGATGGGTCGGTTGGCTGGGTCTGATCCAGCGATGACAAGGCGACGTAAGCAAACAGCATGGCAACCAGGAGTGCTTTCCGTAAGAAAGATCTCAAAGCAAGATGCTGTCCCTGATGTCTTAGGCTAAGCCGTCTTCCAACA
>NW_019952010.1:0-4556 GCF_002910315.2 Salvelinus sp. IW2-2015 | reverse complement strand
GGACGGAGAGGAACGAAAGGTCAAGGGTCGCGACGGATAATCCGTTGTGAGAGAGGAAGGCGGAGCCAGAGAGAGACGATAGATAGAGAGAAGGAGAAAGAGAGGGGGTGAGCGTAAGAGACAGATAGAGAGAGAGAGAGAGAGAGAGAGAGAGAGAGGGAGAGAGAGAGAGAGAGAGAGGAAGAGATGGAGAGAGAGGGGGGGGAAGAAGGAAGAGATAGAGAGAGAGAGAGAGAGGAGAGAGAGGAGAGAGAGAGAGAGAGAGAGAGAGAGAGAGAGAGAGAGAGAGAAGAGAGAGAGAGAGAGAGAGAGAGAGAGAGAGAGAGAGAGAGAGAGAGAGAGAGGAAAACAGAAAATACCCCCACAATATACATACACTGATTGAGTTGACTTGACAGTAAATGAATACGAGTGATTTACAAAGTAAGAGTGAGCAATAGCATGACACGATGGAAGGGTTGAGTAAGAGTTTACACTTCCATAGGCAATGACTTGATCATGTGCATGGGACACACACATACATACGTCACTCCACGGGTGAATTAGTGAGCAATGCTTAAATGGGGGATGAGGGGTCTCCGCTGTGCAACAAGTGTTGCGGAAACCCCAGTTCACATTTGATGTGGAAACAGAACATTCAAACTCAATATACAACATCGGACGGCTAGCTAACACATGAAGGGTGACGCTGATTCTCGCTTTCACACCTTGTTTAAAGACATTCCCAATGCTGGGCGTATTTGCCATTGAGAGTCTGAGTGAAGGATGGATATTCATTGAGGAAAAAGGGTGTCAGTTAGTTATCTCGCCTCAGTTTCCTGTCTGGTGCTATGCTGTCATCGTGACGCATGTGTCAAGTTCATACACATAGCAGATGTGCGCCTCTCTCTCTATCTCTCTCTCTCGCTCCTGCTCTCTCTCTCTATCTTCTCTCTCGCTCCCTGCTCTCTCTCTCTCTCTTCTCACTCTGGCTCTCTCTCTCTCTTTCTCTCTATCCCCTCCTCTCGCTCCCTGGCCTCTCTCCTCTCTCTCACTCTGGCTCTCTTTCCTCTTTCTCTCTATCTCTCTCTCTCGCTCCTGGCTCTCTCTCTCTCACTCTGTTTCTCTCTCTCTCTGCCACTCTCTCTCGTCCTGGCCTCTCTCTCTCTCTCTATCTCTCCTCTGCCTCTTCTCCTCGCTCCCTAGCTCTCTCTCTCTATATCTCTCTCTGCCTCGCTCTCTCCCTCAGGCCAGTTTTGAAGTGGAGGTCTGATTAAGACGTACGATGTTTAGATGACATCGGTGTTAAACTGGCCCTCTCTCCTTGCTCATCATCATCTTGGCCGGCCCAGCGGAAGATGAGAAGGGAGGGTCAGCTCAAACAAGACTCCCTTTAGATGAGCGGTGCCAACAGAAGCTCTAATCTCTCCTCGGCATCCGGCATCCAGCCCAGGAAGCACAAGCACAACTGCTACTGTGCCCAGGTGGTGTTGAGTGGGCTGAGGCAGCCAGTAGCCGTGGTGCACTGTGGGGACGGATCCCAGCGCCTCTTTGTCCTGGAGAAGGAGGGCTTCGTCCGGGTGCTGACCCATAACATGGAGCTGCTGAAGGAGCCTTTCCTGGACATCCACAAGCTGGTGCAGACCGGACTCAAGGTCAGTGAGGAACACAATACGCATCCCTAATGACACCCTATTCTCTACATAGTGCACTACTTTTGACCAGGACCCATCGGGGCACCTGAAGACTGCTCCAAACTCTAATTCACATATAAGCGATGGTACTTGGTCGCCCCGGGTCTTCCCAATGTAAATGTACCTTAACACCAGTTTTAACACCAAAACGGTTTACTATCAATGTAGCGAGCGGACACAGAGGGAAAGCAACACTTACATGGCTTTATTTATGTGTTGCAAACATTGAGGAGAGGGAGAGAGAGTGGAACACAGTCTTGGACACTCCTCAAACATTTCTACTTCTAAGACCTACCTCTCTCGTCTGATAATTCCGACCAACCAAGACCCTTCCTTCCATACTTAACCCCCCCCTGGAGTCTGCTCGCCAGTCCTACACTTCATTAAGCAATTAAACAAAACCATCAGCTATTCATTAATTGTCCCAACACGGCTAACTCACACGTTGTCATCTTTCAATGAGCTTAGCACACACGTTGAGAACATTGCTAATGTGCTGCTAATACGTATAAGGTGGATAAATGGCTTTTTAAGTGTTACTCTGTACTCTCCCCCACCAAGCTGTTTCCATATAGGTTAGCACTGTACAATCCCACAAGATGAAAAACGATCAGACTAACACGTCACTGGCCAATACTTTATTTTGATAAATGGTGTCGTATGATATGATTTCACACAGCAATAGCCCCTCTCACAACAGTGGAAGACCAGCTGTATCTGTTTTGTTAGTGAGTCAAACCCTGTTGCACCATATCTACTCTCTCTCTCATCTCTCTCTTTCTCTCTTTCTCTCTCCTCTCCTCTCTCGCTCTCTCCTCTCTTGTCTCTCTTTCCCTCCTTTCCCCTCTCTCCCTCCTCTCTCTTCCCTCTCCACCTCGGTTGCTAAGAAACATCTGGTGTCTGTCGAGACCGTTCTAATAATGAGGGGTCTAAGGAGATGAACTGTGTTCACAGTGCACAAACACACGAGAAGTAGTCACCCGTCCTCTCCGCTGCAGTTTCCTCGAGACAGGAAACCATTGCATGTCTGGTACTTCTGAAAAGAATTAGCACCTATTGACATTTACTCACTCAGTCTGGTCTGCTCTGACCTCCCACATCATCATGAATCTAACTTCCAGAGAACAGGGAGGTGAAGAGGAGAGAGGGGCCTGGAGCTGGGCCTGGAGCAGGGGCTCGGGCTGGCTGGCCTCCCCTGAAAAATATGTTATACTGCCGTTTGGTTTGAACCTTCTCCGAGAGAAGAGGGAGAAGAGAAAGAGGAGCAGCACACCCACGAGAGCGAATCAAGAAGAGAATACAATCATCACCGCCGCCAGCCGCTGCTCCTCCGTAGCTTTGTGTTGGCAGAGCCTCTGGCAACAGTTGAATAGGAAAGTCGTTCTTGAAGCCGGGGAGAGGATCGTGTAGTGGAGCGGTATTCTATGTAGGCATCATTTCAACCTCAGTAGTGTGCACCATAGACATGCAGCGTCAGGTCCAGTAGTTGGAAACATCATCTTTATAGCCGTGTAGGATTGTTAAGCTTTTAAAATGGCCTATAATTTATCATGTAATTCAGGTCAGTTTAATTTCTCACCTGCTAGGACCTGTTAATGCTATTGTAGCTCTTACCACATAACTTTACATGGAGACTGACTTAGCTATTGTGTCACAGACAGATTGGGTCAATTCCATTTAAATTCAGACAATTCAGGAATACAATGACATTCCAATTCTCTTCAACGCTTTTCAATGAGGAGACATTTGGAAATGGAATTGTAATTCGTTTTTTTCTGAATTGACTGGAATTGAAATGGAATTGATCCCAGCCCTGCCTCATGATCAGTTACATCAAGAGCTGCGCAGAGAAGGAGTACTGATCTGGGATCATCTTCTCCCCTGTTCCTGTAGTCCAAGAGTCATTATGTACTAAAAGGCAACCTTAATACATGAATGGCCCTGATGATGTTTATCCGTATCCAAGCGAGTAGCTGTAGTTTTGAATTTGAGAGTGAAACTGATAGTGTCCAGAGATAGGAAAATGAGGCGTAATGTGCAGGAGAATGAGAGTAAAGGTCAGCGATCTATTTTAGACAAGACAAGTGTTTATTCATATCAATCAGCATGACAGCTCCTCATACCGCTTTTCAACCTTTTAAGAAAAAGAGGGGACATGCGGGAATGAGTACTTACAAGGAGGTGCACAGCGGACCCCAGCGAATGGACATCGCAAACAGGCCCAACATGGGAGCCCCTAGAACGACCACTCCTAGCTGTCTTTGAATCATCATTAAGACCTACTGCTCAGCGATAAAAACAATCATTATAATGACAAATTTAGAGAGCTGGCAAGAGAACCGGCAGGCCGGCCGTTAGGTTCCCCCAGAGTCCTATTTCTTTGATGTTGGCTGTGGGCTTGCTACAAGATCTGGCCGCACGGGGCCCCAGCTAACCATTAGGGGACCAGGAGGCTACTAGGAGGGGTTACTGTGCAGGTGGAAAGGGGGTCTCTCCAGAGGGGTGCTACCATGGGGGGTGGAGTGTTAATACAGTTCTGTCACGTGCATCAAAACAGGACACATATTCCCTCTTATCATAGCTAGAAACACCTCAGGAGCCTCAGGAGGAGTAGGAGAGATGGAAAGGATGAGGAGGCTGGAGGCTGAGAGTTATGATGAGGACACGTGGAAGAAATAGGGCTTTATCGATGGCCCTGGCTCCCCTAGCGCCAATGCTATGATTGTACATGTCTGTGGTTCCTTCTGCCGGCCCGGCAGATGTCCCCCCCCGTGACGATTTAAGATGTACCGCTCAGACAACACAATGTTCGCCGGAGGGACAGGCAAGGAGGCTTCTCCTTTCTAACTCTACCAATTGCACTCTAGCGTGTGTTCACCTGAC
>NW_019952009.1:0-4558 GCF_002910315.2 Salvelinus sp. IW2-2015 | reverse complement strand
TACACATATCAAGTGAAACTTGGGTGGACATCAATATAGGCATCTCTCAAAAGGCAAGGTAGACCACAGACATCCAGACATCTTTCAATAGTAAATTCAAAATCAGTGGACTTCAAAACATTATACCTGCCTGTACTCCATTCTGTTAGTCTTTTGAGTCATAGGGTTTGTTCAGCATACCACTTAGAATGCATGTCCAATACATTGCTTCATTCTAAGTGGTATTGCAAAGCCATTTCAGTGGACTTCAAAACATTACACTGTGCACCTGTAAAAATGTGGACTCCATTCTGCTAGATGCAGTCAAAGATTGGTCCTAGTGTTTTTAAGTAAACTAGTTTTCACTATCTATATTATATACTGTATGTAGATTATGTGTACGTTCTATATACTCTGTTTATTGCTGTCAGCACCATTTCACAACGTTAAATTCCTGGTAGATGTAAATGTACTTGGCGAAGAAAGTTCTGATTCTGGAGTAATCGTAGCTTGAATTCCCCCCACCCTTTACGCATCCCTGTTCCATGGCCGGCCCCAGGGTCGGCACACTCACTTTCTCCATCTCGGGGGGTTAGTAAGGGGCTACAGTTATTGACATTGGGCTCCTCAGGAACCACACTTGACATCCTGGCCTTGTCAGGTTTCCAGTAGCCTGCGTTATAAGGAGGAATATAGGAGTTTACTCGACACAATTTAACTTTCCACTTGCTGTTTTGACCTTTTTTCACTTCACGACAAGCCAGTGCTTTACAGGGCATGCTTTCCACACACGGCGAGCGGCGGCGGAAAGCGAGAGCGAGAGATGACGGCTCATGCTCTGGAACGGTGAAGCGCGGGCTAGCAAGCACACACACGTGCAGATGGAGACACCGCGTTCCCATGTCGTAGTAGTGCATACTAGACATGAGAGGAGGGGAAGTCGCACTCACAGCAGCAGACGCTGGCTACGTCCCAAATGGCACCCTATCCACTCTTTACCCTCTCATACACAAACATAGGGTGCTATTTGGGACGCAGCCTATGTTTGTGTACGAGAGAGTAAAGAGTGGATGGCCAGTACTGTAGCACATAGAGGTCTCTGTGCGCTGATTGGACGATGTCATTGTTTTCCAGACAGTGGGGTTGTGACACACAAAACTCAGCTCTGACTAACCTCTCTTCTCACACCCAAATAAGTCATATGCCAACACACAAAAGCATGCACAGTGTATAACAAATCCACAAGCGTATACATGCATACACACAGCCGCGCACGGGACACAAGCATGCCCGCACAGACACACACACATCAACCCACTCATACCATTTCCACCCCTACACGCGCAGACAAAGGCGTTAGAAACAAATGTTTGCGCATAGAGGCTATAGTAGCCATATGCACACGGTGCTGAATGATGATGTCACACATGCTGTCCAGCCAATCGGTGGGCAGAGGGGCCAGAAGACTCACAAGCAGTGGTTAGAGGTTCTCCACACGCACACGCTAGAGAGCAGACGCACGCACACACACACATCTGCAGAAGCTTGTCAGCAGCACTGGCATGTTGGCGGCCCACCGGGCTGTGCTCACCTCTCCTCTTGAGGGACTCAGCGATCAGGGCGGAGAATGTGGATGTAACACATGGCCGCCTGAGGGACAGAGGAACAGGAGGAAAAGAGGTGAACAGTTTAATCACAGATACCAACACATCATTAACTAGGCGTCCCACAGTAGGAGCGCTGATCTAGGATCAGTTCTAACTTTGAGATCACAATTAATAAGATTACATGGACAGGGGGGAGATGATTCTAGATCAGTACTCGTACTCTGAGATGCTCTGATATGGCCCCTGAACACTATCACAGTGTAACAACCCTAGTCTTGGCAAGTGCATTATAAACACTGTGGCAGTCTCAAGTAGTTTGAATTACCCCCTAAAAACGTTTCAATGTTGTCAGAGGTGGGTTGGTACAGTGGGTATCATAAGTATCTACCCCACTTAGATTTCTTAACATTTTATTGTATTACAAAGTGGGCTGTGAAGGAAAATGTTATGTTTGTGCTTTTCTAATAACCAATTTGACTGGGTTCATGCAAGTGACTTTGGGAGGAATCCTCACTGTCAGTATAAGCAATTTGGCTGTATGCCCAGAACATTGCATTGAGAACGAAGAGGGATATCTCAATTTCAAGATGAAGTCACATGCATGAACCAAAAGTTAATGATTAATTAATTATGAATAATGAATCATGTAAATCATGCAAATATAACTTGCCTGTGTAAGCAGTATATAACTAACAGGACTGCCCCGACGGAGCTCCCGACTAACATGTACTATGGTGCATTAAGTTTCTCCAGCTTGCTGATAATAAAGAATGATTCATTTAATATTGACTTCAGGTGTCCCTGGTGGTAATTTCCATGAGAGCTTAAAATTGATTTAATTATTTAAAAAATTGGCAACGATCTACACAAACTACTCTTTAATGTCAAAGTACGGAAAAAAATTCTAAAATTTCTTAAAAAGTAATGAAAAATTAGACACTAATATTCCTTGATTAGATCAGTATTCACCCCCGAGTCAATTCGCATACCACCCCAACAGATCCACAGATGACGCAATCTCAATCACACTCCACACTGCCCTTTCCCACCTGGACAAAAGGAACACCTATGTGGGAATGCTGTTCACTGACTACAGCTCAGCGTTCAACACCATAGTGCACACAAAGCTAATCACTAAGCTAAGGACCACGGGACTAAACACCTCCCTCTGCAACTGGATCCTGGACTTCCTGACGGGCCGCCCCAGGTGGTAAGGGTAGGCAACAACACATCTGCCATGCTGATCCTCAACACTGGGGCCTCTTAGGGGTGTGTACTTGGTCCTCTGTAGTGGAGCAGGTCGAGAGTTTCAAGTTCCTTGGTGTCCACATCACCAACAATCTATCATGGTCCAAACACACCAAGACAGTTGTGAAGAGGGCACGACAAAACCTTTTCCCCCTCAGGAGACTGAAATGAATTGGCATGGGTCCTCAGATCCTCAAAAAGTTCTACAGCTGCACCATCGAGAGCATCCTGACCAGGTGCATCACCGCCTGGTATGGCAACTGCTCGGCATCTGACCGTAAGGCGCTACAGAAGGTAGTGCGTACGGCCCAGTACATCACTGGGGCCAAGCTTCCTGCAATCCAGGACCTACATAAAAGGCGGTGTCAGAGGAAAGTCCATAAAATTGTCAAAGACTCCGGTCACCCAAGTCATAGACTGTTTCTGTGCTACTGCACGGCAAGCGCTACCAGAGCGCCATGTCTAGGACCAAAAGGCTCCTTAACAGCTTCTACCCCAAGCCGTAAGACTGCTGAACAATTACTCAAATGGACACCAGACTATTACATTGACACCCCCCCCATTTGTTTTGTACACTGCTGCTACTCACTGTTTATTATCTGGAGAAGTTTCAACTGTGCCGGACAGATGGCAGGCGTTGTGGCGTTGTGCAGGCAAGCGGTTTGCTAATGTCAACATTGTGAATAGAGTGCCCCATGGTGGCGGTTGGGTTATGATATGGGCAGGCATAAGCTAAGGACAACAAACACAATTGCATTTTATCGATGGCAATTTGAATGCACAGATATACCGTGAAGAGATCCTGAGGCCCATTGTCGTGCCATTCATCTGCTACCATCACCTCATGTTTCAGCATGATAATACCTCAAGGATCTGTACACAACTCCTGGACACTGAAAATGTCCCAGCTCTGCCATGGCCTGCATACTCACCAAACATGTAACCCATTGAGCATGTTTAGGATGCTCTGGATCAACGTGTACAACAGTGTGTTCCAGTCCCCGCCAATATCCAGCAACTTCTCATAGCCATTGAAGAGGAGCGGCACAACATTCCACAGTCCACAATCAATAGCCTGATCAACTCCATATGAAGGAGATGTGTCGTGCTGCACGAGGCAAATGGTGGTCTGATCCACGCCCCTACCTATCATTAAGGTATCTGTGAACAACAGGTGTATGCATATCTGTATTCCCAGTCATGTGAAATCCATAGACTATGGCCTAATTTATTTATTTAAATTGACTGATTTCCTTATATGAACTGTAACTCAGTAAAATCTTTGAAATTGTTGCACACTGCGTTTATCTTTTTGTTCAGTGAATACTTATGCCACGCCTATATTTTTGTTATTTAATTTGTAAACATTTGTAGAATTTACTTTTCACTTTCACATTATGGAGTATTTTGTGTAGATTATGACAAAAAATAAAGCAACAAAATGTGAAGGGGGGGGGGTGACTACTTATGATACCCACTGTACACATCTCTGCACCCTATACATAACATAACATAACATAACATAACCTATAACATATCCCAGTAACCCAGTCCTACTGTACCTCGGAGAGGTCTCCGTTGCGGACGTGTATCTTGGCCATGCTCTCCAGCCAGGTGCGCCGGAGCTCAGGCGTGCTGGCGTAGGAGTTGGCCAGGCTGTACTGCAGGTCCACCAGCATCTCCGGGTCCTTCTCGTGCTCCTTCATCTGGGACGTGGCCATCAG
>NW_019952008.1:3362-4560 GCF_002910315.2 Salvelinus sp. IW2-2015 | reverse complement strand
TTTCTCATCTCTCACAGGATAACTTTTATAAAGATATATCGTAACCTTAACTTTCCTCTGGGAATGTTTTCTCATCTCTCACAGGATAACTTTTAGAAAGATGTATCCTAACCTTAACATACCTCTAGGAATGTTTTCTTAGCTCTCATAGGATAACTTTTATAAAGATATATCGTAACCTTAACTTTCTTCTGGGAATGTTTTCTTACCTCTCACAGGATAACTTTTGCAAAGACATATCCAGAGGAGATATAGAATTAGAGAGTATGTGCCGTTATGTGCCTAACCCYAACCCTAACCCCAATCCCCACCCCTATCCTAACCCTAACCCCAATCCCCACCCCTATCCCAACCCTTTTTTAACYCTAACCCTATCCAATCCAATCCTATCCCTATCCTAACCCTAACCCCATCCCTATCCCCACCCCTATCCCAACCCTTTTTTAACCCTAACCCTATCCCATCCAATCCTATCCCTATCCTAACCCTAACCGTAAATTAACCCTGTACCTTAACCTAACCCCAGGTCTTACAGGTTACTAAGTCATCGTTGCCCTAACCTTAACTTCACCCTTTATTCAGGCCCTAACCTTAATGTTTTCTCACCTCTCATAAAACAACTTTCATAAAGCTGTATCCCTAGGAGCAATGRAATTAGAGAACATGTGCCCGTGTATTTTGTCCTCTTTGAGGTCAATTTTCCCCTAACCCGAACACTAACTTGACCTATATGGACTAAAACCTCAGATGAAGGCCTTGAGGCCGATAAGTAAAGCTTATTAATAAGCAGTGATATTAGCAAGAGCAGTGTGCGAATATCAGAACATCAGACATGTTGATACGTGTTGTAGTGGTTTAATATCAGAACATCAGACATGTTGATACGTGTTGTAGTGGTTTAATATCAGAACCCAACCTAATCTGATCCAGAGTTATGCCCGTCAACCTCCCCTAGCAAAACCCAACCATTCTGATCAGAATTATGCACGTCAACCTCCCCTAGCCAAAAACCCAACCTCTGATCCAGAAGTTATGCCCGTCAACCTCCCCTAGCAAAAACCCAACCTTCTGATCCAGAGTTATGCCCGTCAACCTCCCCTAGCAAAACCCGCCTCTCTGATCCAAGAGTATGCCGTCAACCTCCCCTTAGCAAAACTCCGGCCTTACTGTACATTCCAGAGTCTATGCACGATACAGT
>NW_019952008.1:0-2796 GCF_002910315.2 Salvelinus sp. IW2-2015 | reverse complement strand
GGGTTTTGCTAGGGGAGGTTGACGGGCATAATTTTGGATCAGAAGGCCGGGTTTTGCTAGGGGAGGTTGACGGGCATAACTCTGGATCAGAAGGTTGGGTATTTGATCCCAGTATTTTTTTATTTATACTGAACAAAAATATAAACGCAACATGCAGCAATTTCAAAGATTTTACTGAGTTACGGTTCATAGAAGGAAATCCATCAATTGAAATAAATAAATTAGGTCCTAATCAATGGATTTCACATGACTGGGCAGAGGCGCAACAATGAGTGGGCCTGGGAGGGCATAGGCCCACCCACTTGGGAGCCAGGTCCACCCACTATGGGGGGCATTCCCAGCCAATCAGAATGATTTTTTTCAGCACAAAAGGGCTTTATTACATACAGAAATACTCCTGAGCACCCCCTCTCCATCCTCAGATGATCCCTCAGGTGAAGAAGCCGGATGTGGAGGTCCTGAGCTGGCGTGGGTACACATGTACTGAGGTTATGAGGCCGGTGGAATGTACTGCAAAAATCTCTAAAATTATGTTGCTATGGTATAGAAATTCACATTAAATTCTCTGACAACAGCTCTGGTGGACATTCCTGCAGTCAGTATGCCAATTACACGCTCCCTCAAAACTTGAGTTGTGGCATTGTATTGTGGAACAAAACTGCACATTTTAGGTGCCTTTTATTGTTCCCAGCACAAGGTGCACCTGTGCTGTGATCATGCTGTTTAATCAGCTTCTTGATATGCATTATGGTGGATGAATTATCTTGGCAAAGGAGAAACGTTCACTAACAGGGATGGAAACACATTGTGAAATAAATGTGAGAGAAATCAGATTTTGGTGCTTATCGAACATTTCTACCATCTTTTATTTCAGCTCATGAAAAATCGGACCAACACTTTCCATGTTGCGTTAATATTTTTGTTCAGTATATGTATTTTTTTACCCTATCCCAAACTTTAACCCTTAATCTTATATATTTGACGTTTGGTGAAACTGAACGATGCTGAGCAGGGGTCAACCCAGGGTGTCAAAAACACTTCGAAGTATAACGTTTGGAGAACGCGGATACAAGTCTAATTCTACACTGAGACTGTGAGAGCTTGTTGGTGTGTGTGTCAGTGTGTGAGTTATGTGTGTATCAGTGAGTGTGTGTCAGTGTGTGTCCCTGACAGACGTAGCGGTAACTACGGGAACAGTGATCATCATTCAGCTGTCCGTTGGCGTGTATCATAGCACAGTCCTCTGTCCCACCCAGACCATGACCTTTCCAGTTATCAGGCTGGCCCGGCTTCCACTGGCTGAACACACACACACCATGAATATACACACACACAAACACACAGACACACATACACACACGGTCAGAACACACACAGGAACACACCTTTACAGTCAAGAAGAATTCACACATTTCAAGGAGCACAGGTACATGGACACTTACAAAACATAAAGAGTTCTGATACACAGACACACATTATCACAACACACATGTTATCACAACACACATGTTACCAGACAGTGATAGTGGTACCTGCGGTCCATGTTATCAGAACCCAGACAGTGATAGTGGTACCTGCGGTCCATGTTATCAGAACCCAGACAGTGATCAGTGGTACCTGCGGTCCAATGTTATAGAAACCCGGGACGGAACGTGAATTAGTGGTACCTGCGGCCCATGTTTATCAGAACCAGACAGTGATAGTGGTACCATGCGGTCCATGTTATCAGAACCCAGACAGTGATAGTGGTACCCTGCGCGTCCATGTTATCAGAACCCAGACAGTGATAGTGGTACCTGCGGTCCATGTTTATCAGAACCAGAAACCAGTGATAGTGGTACCTGCGGTCCATGTTACCAGAACCCAGACAGTGATAGTGGTACCTGCCGGTCCATGTTAATCAGAACCCAGACAGTGATAGTGGTACCTGCGGGTCCATGGTTATCAGAACCCAGACCAGTGATAGTGGTACCTGCGGTCCATGTTTTCAAGAAACCGCAGACAGTGATAGTGGGTACCTGCGGTCCATGTTAACAGAACCCAGACAGTGATAGTGGTACCTGCGGTCCATGTTTATCAAGAACCCAGACAGTGTAGTGGTACCTGCGGTCCATGTTATCAGAACCCAGACAGTGATAGTGGCGCTCCATATCAAACCCAAAAATGATAGTGGTACTGCGGTCCATGTTATCAGAACCCAGACAGTGATAGTGGTACCTGCGGTCCATGTTATCAGAACCCAGACAGTCTAATAGTTGGGTAAACCTCGCGGTCCATGATGTAAGGTGTTCCATCCACCCACTCCCTTTCTCCTGTCACTCTCATCTGACAGTCCAACCCAGAAGAACAGCGGCTTGGTACTGCCTGTTACAAAGTCCTGACACACACACACACACAGAGTTAGGACATGTGCGTGTGTGTGGTGTGTGTTGTGTACTTGCCTACGTGTGTGTCTTACCCAGTCCTGTTCAGTTCTCCAGTACAAGCCAGCTGGGCCTGTGGTCAGGAGCAGAAGAACTCTAGCCTGGTTCATGGCAACACCGCCAAACGAGAAGACAGTAGCAGGAGGAGGAGGAGCCAAGACAACACCCAGCCTAGTGGAACAGCACCCTGACACCGTGTTCTACACATACACACATTCACATATTAAAATAGACACCACAGCACCCTGACACAGTGATCATAGATACATAGACACATAGACACATAGATACATAGACACATAGACACATAGATACATGAACCATAGATCACATAGACACATAGATACATAGACCACATAGACAACAACATACA
>NW_019952007.1:0-4562 GCF_002910315.2 Salvelinus sp. IW2-2015 | reverse complement strand
GCAGCAGGTAGACACACACACACACCACACACACACACACAACCACACACACACACACACAAGCAACACACAGGTTTGAGGATTCCTATAGACAAGGGGCTACGACCTGGCCCTTGGAGATCATTGGCCCAGCTAGTCCTCCTCAGGGCTCGCACCTTATGATATATAATTAGATATGAAGAGAAAACCTCATCAGGATGTGCACCCAAGTGGACTGTTCCCCGGAGGGACAGTGCTGCAACCACAGATGGGTTCTTTAACTATTCTTGGGAAAAATGGAAGCGGCCTTGTTGTGACTGTACCCTGCTGGTGTAGGGCCTAGTGGAGAGTCCTGTGTCGGGGCCGTAGTGGGAGAGTCTGTGTCGGGCCTAGTGAGAGTCCTGTGTAGGGGCCTAGTGGAGAAGTCCTGTGTGGGCTATAGGCTGGCGGCTAGTTGGAGAGTCCTGTGTCGGGGCCTGTGGGTCCTGTTGTCGGGGCCGAGGTGGGAGTGGGGCTAGTAGCCTGTGTCGAGAGGCCTGAGTGGAGAGTCACTGTGTCGTGGGCCTAGTGGGCGAAGTCCTGTGTCGTGGCCTAGTGGGGGAGTCTGTGTCGGGGCCTAGTGGAGAGTCCTGTGTCTAGTGGAGAAGTCCTGTTCGCGGGCCAGTGGAGAGTCTGTGTAGGGGTAGTGGAGAGTCCTGTGTCGGGCTACGTGGGGAGTCCTGCGATGTGAGGTCCGGTGGCCTAGGGAAGAGTCCTGTGTCGGGGCCTAGTGGAAAGTCCTGTGTCGGGGCAACGTGTGCGGCCATGGGAGTCGCTGTGTCGTGGCCCTAGTTGGGGAGTCCTGGTGTCGGGGCTAGTGGAGAGTCCTGTGTCTAGTGGAGATCCTGTGTCGGGGCCTAGTGGAGAGTCCTGTTAGGGGCGCTAGTGGAGAGTCCATGTGTCGGGGCTAGGTGGGGAGTCCTGTGGTCGGGCTAGTGGAGAGTCTGTGTCGGGGCCTAGTGGGAGAGTCCTGTGGGTCGGGGCCTAGTGGAGAGTCCCTGTGTCGAGGCCTAGTGGAGAGTCTGTGTCGAGGCTAGTGGAGAGTCCTGTGTCGAGGCCTAGTGGAGAGTCCTGTGTCGAGGCCTGGGGGAGTGGAGAGTCCTGTGTCGGGCCTAGTGGAGAGTCCTGTGCGCGCCTAGTGGAGAGTCCTGTGTCGGAGCCCTAGTGGAGAGTCTGTGTCGGGGCCAGTGGAGAGTATTGTGTCGGGGCCTAGTGGAGAGTCCTGTGTAGGGGCCTAGTGGAGAGTCTGTGTAGGGCCTAGTGGAGAGTCCTGTGTCGGGCTAGTGGAGAGTCCTGTGTCGAGGCCTAGTGGAGAGGTCCTGTGTCCGGAAGCCTTAGTGGACGAGTCCTGGTGTCGGAGCCTAGTGGAGAGTCTGTGTCGGAGCCTAGTGAGAGTCCTGTGTGGGGCCTAGTGGAGAGTCCTGTGTCGGGGCCTAGTGGAGAGTTCCCTGTGTGGGGCTAGTGAGAGTCCTGTGTCGGGGCCGTAGTGGAGAGTCCTGTGTCGGGGCCTAGTGGAGAGTCTGTGTATGTGGCCTCTGTGGAGAGGTCTGTGTCCGTGGCCTAGTGGAGAGTCGCTGTGTCGGGGCCGAGTGGAGAGTCCTGTGTTAGGGGCCTGAGTGGAGAGTCCTGTGTAGGGGCCGAGTGGAGAGTCCTGTGTCGGGGCTAGTGGAGAGTCCTGTGTCGAGGCTAGTGGAGAGTCTGTGTCGAGGCCTGTGGAGAGTCCTGGTGTCGGAGCCTAGTGGAGAGTCCTGTGGTCGGGGCCTAGTGGAGAGTCCTGTGTGGGCCTAGTGGGCGTCCTGTGTCGGGGCCTAGTGGGGAGTCCTGTGTCGGGGCTAGTGGGGAGTCCTGTGTCGTGGCGCCGAGTGGAGAGTCCTGTGTAGGGGCCGAGTGGGAGAGTCCTGTGTAGGGAGCCGAGTGGAGCGTCCTGTGTAGGGGCCGAGTGGGAGTCCTCGTGTAGGGGGCCGAGTGAGAGTCCTGTGAGAGTCCTGTGGTAGGGGCCGAGTGGGAGAGTCCCTGTGTCGTGGCCTAGTGGAGAGTCCTGTGTCGGGGGCGAGTGGAGAGTGCCTGTGTCCGTGCCTAGTGGAGAGTCCTTGTGTAGGGGCCGAGTGGAGAGTCCCTGTGTAGGGGGCCGCGTGGCGAGTCCTGTGTAGGGGCCTTAGTGAAGAGGCCTAGTGGAGAGGCCTCATGACGTTGCGCCTCATCTGATTTCATAAGTAATAACCACTTCAGAATGTTCATCCTTTCTCACAATTACGCTGTAGTCATTAGAGATGCTGATGAAATACTACATCTTCTGGGTTAAATTGCGGAAGGACCCATTTCAGTTGAAGGCCTTTCAGTTTGTACAGCTGATAGGTATCCCTCTTTCCTTCCCTTTCTAACTACCTTTCACTACACGTCAATGACAGCTAGCCACAGTTGCCTATTAGCTAGAGGCTTTAGCATGTGAGAACAAACAGAGCCTGTCCTGTTCTTTTCCCTCTTCACCTTGACAGCTGATGTTGACATTAAGAGAGACTAATGACTAAAGCAATTATAGTTTTCTCCCTTTACAGTAAAATGTGTTGTTAGCAAGTTTTCCTTTTATCCCAAGATATTTGGTGATTGTGCTGTAAGTCTTGTGTTCCAACACTGCTAATGTACGCTTTCCACTAGATCTATTGAATAGTGTCAATTCATAGTCTGTGTGTTAGAGCGGGCTGAAGCTGTTTTAGCAGTGTTGAACTGGTTTTTTAATGGCATTTTAATACCTCTTTGAACTTTGCCCCGCTGATTTGTTGCATAAAGCCCCGGATTAGCTGGTGACTTTCAAAACCCACTCCTGTCCGTAAAACCGCGCTCCTGTCTTCTTTAAAACCCTCTCCGTTTTCTCATAAAAACCCCTCCTCCTGTCTCGTAAAACCCTCTCTGCTGCTCGTAAACCTCCTCGCCTGTCTCGTAAAAACCCTCCGGGGGGGGGGTGTTAAGCAGGTGTTAATTAAACTTCTGTACTTTGGGTTTGTTTGAACTCCAGGTGCAAATTGTAATTCGTTCAGGTAAGAAAGCAGACGGGTTGAAAGATTTTTCAAAGCCAGTCACACAGTGTTACGATATTCCTACTAAAGTAAGACTTGTGCATTGCATCAGTGATGATTTGAAGTCCATTTTGACTTGAGTGCAACATCAGCCTCCAGCAGTGACAAGGCTACTGGTGGCTGTGGCTATTGAAAGCCCTTCAGATCCCAGGCACAGGAGAAAGCCTGAGACAACCATTACACTGAACCAGCTATTTGTCTACATAGCACTCAGTCACCCAAATCACAGGCCAGACTCGACCCAGTCCATCCATTACACTCTGCAGTGGTGTCGTTTCCATGACCATCAGCCTCCAGGGTGTGTGTGACTCAGCATTAGAGCTCTGTTACCAAGGCTGGGCTTCAACCCTGGCAGGAAGCAATATCAACARAGCCTACAGATACTGAGTGTGGACGTTTTAAATGTCCTCTGCATTTAGGCCTAGTGTCTTAATATTACAAMGAACAGAAGATCATTACAAGCAACGTGGATTCATGTGGACAGACTAGAAGAGACATTATTTCATATGGAATTATTGGAAAAGTTAAACATTGGTACTYTACCCCCTCTTATTTCTGTTAAAACTGCATTGTTGGTTAAGGGCTTGTAACTAAGCATTTCACTGTGACAAATACAATTGTATTTGATTTGATTATGTCTTTAGCAGGATACTGTACTGTATGTCATATCAGTGGGTGCCTGTCACATAGGACATAGGATGTTTTTTAAACCAAAATTATTAGTCTATTCACTCATTTCTATGGCCTTTGAATCCAGCGAACTCCWGAAAGCCATGTGATTTGACAGTCTTAAAAGGTGCAATATGCAGAAACAGCTCCGCCATTTCTTGGTTACTAAAATTTGAATAGTTTGCCTAATTTCAGCAGCTTTAAAGGGATACTTTGGAATTTTGGCAATGCCTTTATCTATTTCACCAGAGTACGATGAACTTGTGGATACCATTTTTGTGTCTCTGCGTCCATTATGAAGGAAGTTAGAGGTAGTTTCGAGAGCCAATGCTAACTTGCGTTAGCGTAATGACAAAGTCTATCAGACARGTTAGACTTCCAGTCATTGCGTTAGCAATTGCGCTAGCACTAGTTAGCAACTGCCTTCAAACTGCACGCAGAAACATAAAAACGGTATCCAACAAAATCCTGAAGTATCCCTTTCAAGAGATAAGTCATGACTGGTTCCAAGCAGGCAATCTCCTCCAGCAGTAATGTGAAGGACATCTGTCTGACTCTGAAAACATTAGGCAGCTATTCCAGTCATCCTCGGGAAGAAAAACATTGTTTATCATTGGGTGAGTGCGGTCCTCTGTTATAAGTCAATGATACAAGCAGTGAGGTTATGCCCAGGGCATCCATCACCGTGGAGACCAGTGAGGAGATCAGTAACAGTGACTGGGGAGAGGAGACTTCCCTCTGTGTGTTGTGTGGCCAGCAGTCTCACAGAGTGAGAGTAAACACAAGGTCACCTGAGCAACC
>NW_019952006.1:7345-8453 GCF_002910315.2 Salvelinus sp. IW2-2015 | reverse complement strand
AGATCAGCCGGAGCTTGCCGAGGAGTCTTGTTCTGCACGCAGACCGTGCAGGCGGCGACGAACGCGGAGACATCAGGGACTATAGTAGACCAACCGGGGACTATAGTAGACCAACCACTCCAGGACCGACGAGCGAACAGCGCCAGGCACCAACATCCCGTTATCTGCCCCCCCGACTGGGAACTCTGCACCTCACGGACATGCTTCACTGTTCCCCAGCTGAGTGCCGTCGCCAGACACAAGGTGGGAAGGATGGTCTCGGGGTTTGAAGATATAGCATCGGGGCTATAGCGGCGTGACAGCGCATCCGGATTGATGTTCTTGGATCCTGGTCGGTAGGAGAGGGAGAAGTTAAACCTGGTGAAAAGCAGGGCCCACCTAGCTTGCCTGGAATTGAGACTCTTGGCAGTGCGGAGATATTCCAGGTTCTTCTGGTCAGTCCCCACAATGAACGGATGTTCCGCCCCCTCCAAACAGTGTCTCCACTCCTCCAAAGCCATCTTCACTGAGAGAAGCTCACGATTCCCACATTGTAGTTCCTCTCCATGGCGTTGAGGCGATGGGAGAAAAAGGCACAGGGATGTAACTTGAGGTCCAGGGCAGAACGCTGGGACAGGACAGCCCCCACTCCGACATCCGAAGCATCGGCCTCCACCACGAACTGACGGGACGGGTCATGTTGAACCAATATGGGAGCAGTGGTGAAGCGGTGCTTGAGGTCCTGGAATGCCCGGTCAGCAGCAGGGGACCATGTGAACAGAACCTTGGGAGAGGTGAGTGCAGACAGGGGGGAAGCCAGGGTGATGTAACCCCGGATAAAGAGGTGATAGAATTTGGCAAATCCCAGGAAACGTTGCAGCTGCACTTTGGACGTAAGCTGAGGCCAATCCACCACCGCTCTCACCTTCCCGGGGTCCATCTGTACATTCTCTGCAGCGATGATGTAACCAAGGAAGGGGATGGTGGAGCGATGGAATTCGCATTTCTCATTTTTCACAAAAAGCTGGTTCTCTAGGAGGTGCTGGAGGACATGTCAGACGTGGAGCACGTGTTCTATGGCTGAGTGGGAGAAAATTAGGTTGTCATCAGGAAGACGAAAATGAACCGG
>NW_019952006.1:2671-7233 GCF_002910315.2 Salvelinus sp. IW2-2015 | reverse complement strand
ATTTCGCCAGTTGTCCCCCTTCATGCTCGCTCTTCGTCTTAAATTTACCTGCTGCCTCTTTAATTATTTTAATTAAATAAAGGGTAAAACATTTAATTTGTGTTCTTTGCCTTTGATTTTTGATAGCCTTCACATGCCCCCACAGGGCTCCCAAACTGTTTTGACATCAATGTTGTTTTCTCGCGCATTAACTTAGCTACCCCAACGTTGCCATTGACATCGCCTAAGAAGTGTGATCGGGATTTCTATTGGACAGTTTCTATACATCTTCATATACTTGTTGCGAGAATGTCGCCACTAGATGCCGCTGCTGTTCTGTGTATCTGAGTGTTACTATATATAGTTACTAGTGAGCCAAGTTAAGGCAGTGACCTTACTACGCGCTTGAATGGAGCTGTACGCGTACTACAGAGTTATGCTGAAGTAAAGAACTAACTAATCAACATTACCTTGTTCTTGTATAGAATAAAAACCACCCGTCACAAACACCTAACTTGAAACAATCTTTTGGATAACTGACAACTAAAAGAGAGCTTTCAATAATCACTATTTTTTAGCTCAAATACATTTCTCGGAATGTTGAATTGTCTTCATATGGGAATCACTTGGCTAATTTACAAGCCATACGTACAAAAAAACCAGACTTTCAAATGCTTCTTACAGATATTTTATTCCTTCCAAAGAAAGAAGATTGATTTACATTTTTAGAAAATAAAGAGTAGGATCTCTATGGTTACAGTGATAAAAACAAACAGAACCTGACATACCGATAAGGGGAAACAAGGGGGAAACTAGTCAGCTTGAAGGAATTCACCCCAAAGTGTGTCTTTCTTGCATCGGTAACCCAAGCCCTCTGAAATCAGAGAGAGGTGCGGTGGGAGCCGGCCTTAATTTCAAACATTCCACGGGCACCCAGGGCAATCCAGTACCCACTTGTTGTTGGGGGTTAACAGCCTTGTACCAAGTGGAGAACGGCAGATGTTTTCCACCTTGCTTCCTCAGGACTAGAACAAGCAACCTATCAGTTACTGTCACACACGTTCTCAACCTCTAGGACTACCACAGTCTATACAGGAGGCAATATGCAAGCTCAAACAATAACACATTGTCTCACCCCGTCATGTTGTTGGGTTAACAGCTGAGGGATAGGGCTGGAGAAATGCAATCCACTCTCAAATTCATAGACAGAGCTCCTGATGCAATGACTGACCAATCCATGATATCAAAATCTAGTAGTTTATAACCATGTGAGGGCTATATAATGTTGTTCTAAAAAACTATACAGCTGTCTACTCCACGCAGGTCAGTCATAGTTTACTAAAGCAGGTCCAGTCAGTAGTCTACTAAGAGCAGGTCAGGTCAGTAGTCTACTAAAGCAGGTCAGGAGTCACTACAGCAGGTCAGGTCAGTAGTCTACTGTAAAGCAGGTCAGGTCACAGTAGCTCTACTAAAGCAGGTCAGTTCCAGTAGTCTACCTACAAGCAGGTCAGGTCAGTAGTCTACTAAAGCCAGGTCAGGTCAGTAGTCTACTAAAGCCAGGTCAGTAGTCTACTACAGCAGGTCAGGGTCAGTAGCTCTACTCACCAGCAGGTCAGATCAGTAGTCTATCTAAAGTCAGGTTCAGGCTCAGTAGATCTACTAAAGCAAGGTCAGCGTCTCAGTACGTCTACTACCCAGCAGGTCAGTCGTCAGAGTCTACTAAAAGCAAGGTCAGGTTCGGAGTAGATTCTACTAAAAGCAGGTCAGGTCAGTAGCTTACTAAAGACGGTCAGGTCAGTAGTTCTACTAAAGCAGGTCAGGTCAGTAGTCTACTAAAAAGCAGGTCCAGTAGTCTACTACAGCAGTCAGTCAGTAGTCTACCTACAGCAGGTCAAGGTCAGTAGTCTACTAAAGCAGTCAGGTCAGTAGTCTTCTAAAGCAGGTCAGGTCAGTAGTCTTCTAAAGCAGTCAGTGTCAGTAGTCACTCAAGAGTCAGGTTCAGTAGTCTTTCTAAAGCAGGTCAGGTCAGTAGTCTCTAAAGCAAAGGTCACGGTCAGTAGTTACTAAAGCAGGTCAGTAGTCTTCTAAAGCAGGTCAGGTCAGTTAGTCTCTCTAAGGCAGGTCAGGTCAGTAGTCTACTAAAGCAGGTCAGGTCAGTAGTCTACTAAAGCAGGGTCAGGTCAGTAGTTCTACTACAGCAGTCAGGTCAGTAGTCTACTAAAGCAGGTCAGGTCAGTAGCTCTACTACAGCAGGTCAGGGTCAGTAGTCTACTAAAGCAGGTCAGAGGCGCTTCTCCTCAAGGATGGGGGGGTGTGAACATGATCATTGTGTCTATGAAAATGACTGTCTGCTTCCTCTGTTGGCGTCAAAGGTTATTACAGACATTATTCAAACAGTTTTAAAGTAAACTGCCTGCTACTCATGCCCAAAATCTAGTATAGCATATAATTGGTAGATTTGATAGAAAACACTGTAAAGTTTCTAAACTGTTAAAATAATGTCTGTGAGTATAACAGAACTGATCTGGCAGGCGAAAACCTGAGGAAAATCCATCCAGGAAAATGCTTTTTATTTTGAAATGCCTGCTTTTTCCATTGAAAGCCTATCCACCATACAAAGACTTATGACGCAGATCACGATCGCTAATCACTTCCACTACATGTGCCCAGTCTTTAGGCATTGTTTCAGGCTTTTACTCTGAAAAATGAGGGAGCACAATCCATCCAGGGAATTTTTTTTTTGAGCTCAACCTGTTTTCCATTCGGTTTCTATGGTAATCCCTTTTTAATAGAAATGTGCTTGCAGTTCCTATGGCTACCACTAGATGTCAACAGTCTTTAGAAATTGGTTGATGTTTTTCCTTTGAGAAATGAAGAAGTAGCCCTGTTCTTTCATGTGTCACACAAAGGGACTTTGTCTTTTTTAGGGTCTTTTGGAGCGCGCGACCTGGAACGCGCTTCACTTTGTTTTCATCCGGTATTGAGCACAGTATTTCCCGTCTTAAATTTTATAGATTATTTACGTTTTAGGATACATAAATTTGGATTAGGAACGTTGTCTGAAATGTTTGGACCAAGTTTACAGGTAACTTATTAGATACTTTGTAGGCATGTTGGGTGAGTTGGAACCGGTGTGTTTTCTGAATCAAACGCGCCAAATAAATGGACATTTTGGGGATATAAACAAGGAATTTATCGAACAAAAGGACCATTTGTGATGTTTATGGGACATATTGGAGTGCCAACAGAAGAAGATCTTCAAAGGTAAGGCATGAATTATATTGTTATTTCTGACTTTTGTGTCGCGCCTGCCTGGGTGAAATATGATTTTCTTATGTTTGTATGCGGGGTGCTGTCCTCAGATAATTGCATGGTCTGCTTTTGCTGTAAAGCCTTTTTGAAATCTGACACTGTGGCTGGATTAACAAGAAGTTAAGCTTTATTTTGATGTATAACACATGTATGTTTTGAGAATTTTTATTTTTATTATGAGTATTTCTGTTTTTGAATTTGGAGCGCTGCAATTTCACTGGATGTTGTCAAATCAATCCCGTTGCCGGGATTCGAGCGGGAAGGGATCACTAAGAAGTTAATAAAGAAACAGGTCCTCCTATATGTTTAATTTAGAGTTATTAATGTAACTTAAGTTGTTCTTCAAACGTTGGGCCATGTGTTTCATTTAGAGTTAATAATGGACATTAAGTTGTTCTACAAACGTTGGGCCATGTGTTTCATTTAGAGTTATTAATGTAACTTTAGTTCTTCCACATACATTCTAAAGCTACATGATGCGACTCTAATGACGATTTGAAAAAAGTTACATGAAAGGCATGAGCTCTGCTTTTTGTTTGTTGTGCCGGCTGTACACACTTCATCAGTCTGTACACACTTCATCAGGCTGCTGTACACCTGCATCAGGCGCTGTACACACCACTTCATCAGGTCTCTCATTCACCACTTTGACAAGCCACGTTTGATAATGCCTCGAACTTCCCATCTCCATCCCCTTTTGTGAGGTCCATCAATGGTCCCCCTAAAAAATCCATGAGCTTTTTGGCAGTCCAGGTGGGATCTGAATATAATAATTATAATTTCCCTTCTCCCCACTGCCGATGGCTGAAGCACCTCTCTAGTAGCATGCCTCTCAGGCTTTTCTTCACAGGCTACAAGTGAAGACACACAACGCAGAGAACAACTGTTGTGCATCTTTATCTCCAATTCCAAACCACATATTTCTTATTTATTTTATGTTGCACTAGGAACGGTCAGTTAAAACAAATTTCTCTATTTCAATGAAGGCCTAGGAACAGTGGGTTACACTACCGTGTTTTCATGGCAGAATTTTTTTAATTATTTACAACGATTGGTCAGCTCAGGCTGATTCAAAACTTTGCAGTCTTTTTGTATACTCAGTCTAGCCCAACACACTCTAACCGCAACATAGCGTCTCCCTGCCGCCCCAATATTGAAGAAATTGGGAAACAACTCGATCCACATTTAACTTTTTGTCAAGCCAAACACGCATTAGTATTTCTACGGAACAACAAAAGCACTAGCCTATCCAGCATAGAATCTCTCTCTGT
>NW_019952006.1:0-1341 GCF_002910315.2 Salvelinus sp. IW2-2015 | reverse complement strand
GTCCTACAACACTGCTTCATCACAATGTAAGCTAAATGTGTTGGATACGAAACAAACCCTGGCATATTATAAAGGAGAACATGTCCAAATTAATTATACGCATGCATATCAAACAGGAATATATATTAAATGAATACATTATGTGGTAAAACCGTGTTGTGTTTGTGTGCACAGAGACAGAACCTCCCTATCAGAAAACACCTTTACTTGGCATCATAAAATAAACATAACATAACTTAGGGTCGGCTCGATCCTTCTTCAGGCCCGCCTCCTCGTATTCGGTTCTGTACCCCGGGAGCTTCGCGCCCTCCTCTCTTTTCCTCCCCCGCAGCGCTCCATTTAGGCGGCCTGCACGGCTGGTTGGTACTCTCCCCTAATTGGTGCCGTCAGCGTCTCCATTCCGGGTTCTCCCAGCAGGGGGAGCCAACGTCACGACACGTACCTCTCCTCTATCACCAACCCCCGGGGTAGACCTCCCAGGATACCACCATTGTTGTGTTTCTCCTCGCAGGGGATTAGACAGATGAACTGCATCCTGTCCAAGCCTCCAAACCAGAACCGTGGGGAGACATCAGCACTGGTCATTTTTAATATAATAAACTCTTATTGGTTTCCTGTATCTGTGCATGAACCCTTGGAACACAGTCCATTGTATAAAATAAGTCATCCCCAAGTGAGGGACATCAAGGAGATGAACCTCCAACACTCTGAAGCTTGTTGGGTACATGAAGGCTCATGACAGTTACGTATTCTTTGTTCCAGACCCTTTCTGACCTCATTCAACTAATTGTGATCTACATTGAGGACCATGAATAGTTGAACAAGGTGTTTGTGCTGGGCTGGCAGGAAAGATAACGTGTCCACAGTGCAGTACCCTGGGACAGAAATCACCCACATCTGTATTTTACAATGAGCTTTATGAGTTATAATGAGCGGACAATTCTGCATGATAGAGAACAATGTGTGGATCTACTTCCATCTAACCACAGTGATGCTGCTGATTAAACTCCTAACTAACTCCTGGGAGAGGGTGATGTTCCTGTTGGACCGGAGGTTCCCAACTTCTTTACATCTGTCTGGGTGATGGGGAGGGATGTGCTTCAACCTGAGGAGAACAGAGCAGAAACATAAGGGGGGGAATTAACTTCACTGCTCAAATTTCAGTGTTGGTTCAAGTTGCTGAGAACCTCCAACTACCTTTATTAATGTGCAATGGTTTTGTAAACAGTTTTGCATATTCATAGGCTTGATCAAGTTGTAGGCATTGTATGTAATCAGCTATACACTCGTGGTGGTGGAAAACGGTGTTTCATAAAGTAGGCATATCTTTCCGTTTTTATC
>NW_019952005.1:0-4563 GCF_002910315.2 Salvelinus sp. IW2-2015 | reverse complement strand
ACAGGTGACAACTTCAGCATTTTATTGCTAATTATCAACTTTGCAACTACTTAATACTAATCTTTTTTTCAAAAAAAAATTTCAGGAAAATTTATATGTGTGATTAGCAAGATGATGCATCGTATGGCACACAGCTCACATATCTCTCCCTCTTCCTCAGAGGACTAAAACCTGCTATTTTCCTCTAGCGCTGGTGTTTGTTTCCTGTGCACCAGCCCCAGCCTGTCGAGACCGCGGTTCCTGCTCCCTGTCTCAATATCGTCAGCGCTACATGGCACACTCCGGAGCGCTCTGTCCGTCAGACATCTTCCAGATCCAGCCACCCAGCGTCCACCCCGGAGCCTACAACACCTACCAAGGTTCCTATCCCCGCTCTGGGAGACCACGACGGGAGGACTCACAGTCAAGGGAGCCACAGCCATAGTCGTAAACAGCCCTAGAAGCACTACAAGGCCTGGGGTCATACCTCCCAGTCGCACCTTCAGTCATATATGAACGATAGATTGTGCTTTTAAAAAAATATGAAAATTAGGATGACGAGAGGGGTCTAGCATATTATGCATTGAGTTTGGAAAACGAACAAATTTGCATCATGAACCGGAACTTAGTAAAGACACGTTTGCCTCGCCCACGTGCTGTTGCTTTTAGACTGGAGAGTTCAAAAAAAACGACGGAAATGGATACCGCTGGACGCTAACCTTATTTGTATAGAACTATCACTCTGTGTTCTCTCAGCAATTCAAAACATCAGCGCCATGCTGGTTTTTTTAAAAGCCCGGGGCGTGAGGGCCCCCAGGAGTACACCTTTACTGGTTGGATTGGAGATGGTGTCCAAGTATTCCCACCACTACGCCTCCTGAGCTAACCAAGCAGCCTCGGCTCTGCGACTTCAATCTACGTAGGGCCTATGGCTTCTAGAGGGGACAGAGAGTAGAGACAGAGAGGGGGAAAAAAAACAAGCAGTACAGATACAGAGAGGAGAAACAGGGACAACCGACAAGTGCTAGTAATTGAAGGGGTCATAACAGAACAAGTCAAATAGAAAAAAGATCTGGTAACATGATGTAAGACGTCGTTTGTTGCTTCCTTCCTATTTCATCCCCCCCCCGCAGATGACCTCCGTATGCAAAGGAAACATACAACTCAAAATCAGCTTAGAAACCCTTCTGGGAAATGCTGAGATAGGAGTGAGGTAAAGAGAAACTTTCTTCAAAGTACGCAATGATGGGATACTTTAAGATTATTTTTATATGATCGCAATAACGTGTGGAGACTATAACAATTAATACTAAACGCCATTGTTTGGGGTGGGGAAGAACCTTTTTTGTTTTTTTTCCCCGCTGTAGAAGCCGCCCCACAACCGCCGTTACATCATGTTTTTTTGTCTCCCGCCGGCCTGGCTTCTCTTAGCTGGAAGGTCTCTGGGATAAGTAATCATTCTTTTTTTGTTTCCCCTACCCACTGTCCCAATCGGCTGCTCATTTGTTATTGGGTCCCCCTTTGAGCCGAATAGGGGAATTTATTTGACCGTAGGTAACCTTAGTAAACAGAACCCCTGTATGTTTCAGAAACCAACCCTGCATTGAAAGATAAAGATATGGGTACAAAAAGAAAAACTACTTTATTTAAAAAAATTTTTTCATTTGCTTGTTGATCCTTTCTATATGCCGCGGGTCTTTTTCGTGTCCCATGGATTCTCCCTGTTGCTCGCTTTGAGGGCAGGCCACATGATTAAAGTATAATCTATTTCCTCCACGCCTGTGTTTTTTATTCACAGACCCATGCTAATACTTCTCATTCTCCAGCTTTCCAATCCCTTAATCGTCCATGGACAGACGATCAATAACCACTCAAAGGATCCTGTAACACCCTCCTCATTATCGCTTCACCCTGTCGCTCCTGCAAATTTCCTTCTTTCATCGCCTAATCAATGTCCTTGATGAGATTCAAACACACAACCTTTGGGTTGCTAGACATTCGCYTCCTTTCGTTTTTGCCTGAGGTAACCTTCTATCTTATGTAACCATACCAAACATAACATATCATACTAATTTGAGTGTCCCATATTTTTGTTTACTATGTTACGTCTAGTCTATGAGACCAGCCTGCATGTCAAGATAAAATATTAAAAAGAGTATCAAAAAGAAAGGAGGACCAAGGCACTCTTCATATAATTAATTAAAATSCCTTTATTAGTATGGCATGTTCAATAGAAACAAAGTTGTTTAAAAACCGCRGCGTTTCGGCTGCATGGCCTTCGTCAGGGAGTACAGGSRTTCGTCAGGGAGTATGAAGGCCATGCAGCCGAAACGCGTCAGTTTTTAAACAKCTTTGTTTCTATTGAACATGCCATACTAATAAAGGCATTTTAATTAATTATATGAAGAGTGCCTTGGTCCTCCTTTCTTTTTGATGACCAATTTACCCCTTTTACCAAAGAGCACCTTCTATCTACCAAAATATWCTATAGTGTACCTTAGTAGCGCTTCCCTTCCTCCTCTTTCTACTATTAAAAAGAGTAGTTGATAACTCAACCACTAGAGGGGTATATTGCAATATGAAGGAGCATGGTGAACTATCCTCAAACCAAGATGGATTACATTCAACTGTATTTGAACAGTGGCCATTTCCCCAAGAGATTTTCTGAAGCAGTTTTCATACAGCCKAAAAATGCTGGGGGAAATGAACTACTGTCCACACCTGTTATCAATGTAAGACTGGTTTCAATCTTCTAACAGCATTCTAATTGCCCTGGAACATGTTCAACTGAAAAGATCACAGAATTGGACAGAAATATGGAAAAAGCAATTGGCGCAATCTTCGAAATAATGTGAGCTATGCTCCATACAGAAGTTGATGATATGTTGAGATTTGTGCCCACGGCATAGTTTGATAATGGGGAAAAGGTGTGTGTGTGTGTGTGTGTGTACCCATGTTTTAATAAATGTTCACTCACTTGTCAGATACTTGGACGTAAGGGCTCTGGCAACGGTTGGTGTCCACACACTGACTGGCACCGTGGATATTCACACACGTCTGTCCTTCAGTACATTGGTGCTCTCCGGTCTCACACTCATTTATATCTGGGGAGGAGAGGGATAGAGAAAAGGTTTGGGAAAGGGAAAATTCGAATACAATAGGACAGAATCGAAATGAATAGAATAGAAGGAAGTTGTCCACTAACGAGGACAACGAAAGAACACAGGTACAATTAGCTGACGTTGAAGTGAAAGACGGGCAAAAGGAGAACAGGTGGAGAGAGTGCTTACCCTGGCATAGTCGGGTGCCCAGCAGCTGGTAGCCTTCTGGGCACTGACAGGAGAACTTCCCGGGTTCATTGACACATTGGAACTGACACAGGTAACTGGAGTAGCTGCACTCGTCTATGTCTGCAGAACCAAGGAGGGAGAGAGAGGGGAACAGCGTTTCAGATCATAGCGCAGCTGTTTTAACCAAGAAAACAGACAGAGAGCTTTTAAATAATGCAAGAAAGAAAGAGATGGTTTTTATTTTCAGATCGTAGCACTGCGATTTTAATGGCACTATAGAGACAGACAGACAGACAGATCCGCTCACCATTGCAGGCGAAGCCGTCAGGCCCCAACTCGTAGCCCTGGTCACAGCGYCAGAGGAAGGTACCGTAGGTGTTATAACACCTCTGCTGACAGGGGGCGCCCATGTCACACTCATTCACATCTGGAAGGAGGAGGAAAGGGAGAAGTCTATCAGTATATATATGTTCTAACATCAGTCGGGATAGCGTGGGACCCTGTGTGTACTTTTGGCTGGTTGTGGCTATTAGTTTTGCCATGACTGTGTGTATACAGTATGCGGTATTGCGTGTGTGTGTCTGACCATGCCTTACCAATACAGGAGCGGTTGTTGCCGGCCAGCTGGAAGCCTGGTTCACACTGACAGGAGAAGGAGCCGGGGACGTTGACACAGCGATGCTGACAGTACCTGTATCTGCACTCGTCAATGTCTGACAACCCAGATGGAAGGAGAGCATTCAGAAACAGTTCCAGAGAGAAGGTGGAGATTGAGTTGACCAACAGGTCGTTATGGTGAAGGAGACTTTGACTCAAGTGGCTTTCCTGGTTTAAATAGAGGTCAAATGAACATGCTCAAATGACTAAGAGAAGTTGACCTATACGGTGTATGTGACAAAACATATTAAGATATTAATTGTGATATAAATTAAAATTACCTTCCTGGTTAAATAGAGGTCAAATAACATGCTACAATGCGCTAAGCTTAACCACAACAATGAGGTGAGACCGCAAACAGCGAGTTGGTGTGTCGCCAGTGTCTAGCTTAGGGTGGTGTGGGCGTCCTATTGGTGCCTCAGGCCAGTGGTTAGGCTGGTTTAGTGGCGTTCCTATTGGTTGTCTCTCAGGCCAGTGGTAGGCTGGTTAGAGGGGAGTCCTATTGCTGTCTTACCGATGCACTCGTGCCAACCTAGCGCGTACAGGACCACTCGGTAAGCCCGCGTACCACTGCTGGCTGGCAAGAGTGTTGTGTTAAATGGACATAAGTGAGCGAGTCCCAACTAGGACTCCCTCA
>NW_019952004.1:0-4563 GCF_002910315.2 Salvelinus sp. IW2-2015 | reverse complement strand
GGGCTTTCACTGTAGTCATACGTGTGTGTTACAGAAAGTAGTGTGAGATTCACTTTGAGTGATCAAGTGTACTTAAATCAAACTTGCAATAAAATATGAGGACTGTGTCTAAACATGACAAGATACAGGAAAAAAGTAGCACGGGCTGAACATAAACACGAATAGATTACAGATCAGGCTACATGTACAAAATGAAAGTGCTGGCTTTGTTATTTCTTGAGACCTCAGATAGTTAGTAATATCACTGCTGAAAAATAAACGATCAATGTGCGTTCTAAAAAAAAGAAAAAAAAAAACGTGCAGGTCTTGGAGCTGCCTGGTTAAACTAACGAGGGGATTCAGAGTGAACCCACCACTTCAGCATGAATACAACATCAACCTGCCAGTCAAATGTGTATTTAACCTCATGCTATTCGTACTAGATGTCCCAGAGAATTGAACCGTATCAATGTTTTCTGCCTCAGTCATACTATAATGCATCACTATAACGACCGGAACGTGATACAGAGATATATCAGAATTAACATACATTAGTAATTCCACTAACCCAGTCTTCCACTGACCCTTTTGCCATTTATACAAATGGGATTCTATATAATAAATAAAAATATAAAAGGAATTAATGATGAAATTTAAATATGTTATTGAATAAATGGGCGTCATTGTCAGTCTAGGTTCAGAGTTGGTTAATTGAGCTGACACTAGCTGTTGATGCGGTGGATGTTTTGATCGTGACGGCTGATTAGATGTTTACGATAATCGGCTGTCATTTACAGTAAGGTAGGGCCTCTGACAGAGTGTTACACGTTTAAGTGTCAACACACCAGCGTTTTCTTACCTGTTGAGGGCTCAGGAGAGAGGTGTCAATCAGCTCCTGTCATTAACGTGACCAATGATATGGTCTCAAAGGTACAGGTATTATGGCGCATACTTGCAGGAGAAAAATAACACAAAGGGCAGAACGTCAACAATGTCACAGTCGTTTGGACGCAATTCCAGCGGCTACATTCGAACATGCCAGTGATGTAAGTGCCTAATGTGTTTGACGCAAGCCAAAACGGGTCACATATGACCTACAGTACCAGTCAAAAGTTTGGACACACCTACTCATTCAAGGGTTTTTCTTTATTTTGACTATTTTCTATTGTAGAATAATAGTGACGACATCAAACTATGAAACAACACATATGGAATCATGTAGTAAACAAAAGTGTTCTAGGCAGAGTTGCAAAGAAAAAGCCATATCTCAGACTGGCCAATAAAAAGAAAAGATTAAGATGGGCAAAAGAACACAGACACTGGACAGAGATATGGCTTTTTCTTTGGAACTCGGCCTAGAAGGCCAGTCGCCTTTTCACTGTTGACGCTGAGACTGGTGTTTTGCGGGTACTATTTAATGAAGCTGCCAGTTGAGGACTTGTGAGGTGTCTGTTTCTCAAACTAGACACTCTAATGTACTTGTCCTCTTGCTTAGTTGTGTACCCGTGCCTCCCTCTCCTCTTTATATTCTGATTAGAGCCAGTTTGCGCTGGTCTGTGAAGGGAGTAGTACACAGCGTTGTACGAGATCTGCAGTTTCTTGGCAATTTCTCGCATGGAATAGCCTTCATTTCTCAGAACAAGAATAGACTGACGAGTTTCAGAAGAAAGTTATTTGTTTCTGGCCATTTTGAGCCTGTAATYGAACCCACAAATGCTGATGCTCCAGATACTCAACTAGTCTAAAGAAGGTGAGTTTTATTGCTTCTTTAATCAGGACAACAGTTTTAGGCTGTGCTAACATAATTGCAAAAGGGTTTTCCTTTTAAAATGATAAACTTGGATTAGCTAACACAATGTGCCATTGGAACACAGGAGTGACAGTTGCTGATAATGGGCCTCTGTACGCCTATGTAGATATTCCATAGAAAATCAGCCATTTCCAGCTACAATAGTCATTTACAACATGAACAATGTATACACTGTATTTTTGATCAATTTGATGTTATTTAAATGGACAAAATGTTGCTTTTCTTTCAAAAACAAGGACATTTTTAAGTGACCCCAGACTTTTAAACGCTAGTGTATGTGGGAGCTCTGTTGGAAAACTGTTAGAAAAGCATTCCAGGTGACTAATTCATGAAGCTGGTTGAGAGAATGCCAAGAGTGTGCAAAACTGCCATCAAGGCAAAGGGTGACTACTTTGAAGAAACTAAAATATATTTTGATTTGTTTAACACTTTTTGGTTACTACTTACTACATGATTCCATATGTTTTATGTCATAGTTTTGATGTCTTCACTATTATTCTACAATGTAGGAAATAGTAAAAAATAAAGAAATTAGAAAGAAATTGGCCTGCCATATAGAAGGCTTCTGTCTATTTGAGTTGGTCAGTCCGCGTTGGTAATCCTGACGAACGCGGCTTTAAAAACAAATATATCGTGTAGTGGAGCTATAATAAGTGATACTCTCCACTTTCTGGAGGATCGAGTTTTGAAATCAGTGGAATTAGAGTATGATAGCTAAAGAGATGTAGAAAACAACTGTCTCTGGATTACATCTTCAAACTAAGGGCAACCGTGGCATGGCATCCGTGACAGGGAAACGCGTCCATCCTACATGATGATGTAAGATCTAGAAGTCTAGCTAGCTACATTTTCAGATATTACTCATTTCTAATTTTGACAGAAAGTGGTTTCATTTCATGCTAAAGTGTACTGTTAGCTAGCTAGCTAACGTTAGCTGGCTAGCTCCCTAGCTAACATTACGTGTATGACGTTATTATTCATATCCCAAAACCATTTGCTTTGCTAGTTAGAGCCTAATGTTAGCTAGCTATTGTGATCACTGCATCCAAAGGGTATGGATACAGCTTTCGAACAAAGTTTTACATCATTAGTAAAAATGTGATCAATACATGTGGATGATCTTGTTCCAGATTACCAGATTACAGGCATGGGTTACAGTGAGAAGCTTCTTCTTGAGTGGACAGCTTGATGAAAACCAGTCAATATTCAGGTCCCCAAGAAAGTAAACCTCTCTGTTTACATCACACTACATTATCAAGCATTTCACACATTATTTAGATACTGACTGTTAGCACTTGGTGGCCTATAGCAACACCCCAAAATAAAATACTTTAGATGTGCCAGGTGAACCTGCAACCTCAACACTTCAATAACACTTGACATAACATCTTCTCTAAGCATTTAGGGCTCCCGAGTGGTGCAGCGGTCTAAGGCATCTCAGTGCTAGAGGCATCACTACAGACCCTGGTTAGATCCCGGGCTGTAACACMACCAGCCGTGATCGGGAGTCCCATAGGGCGGCGYACAATTGGCCCAGAGTTGTTTGGGTTAGGGGAAGGTTTGGCTGGGGTAGGCAGTCATTGTAAAATAAGAATTTGTTCTTAACTGACTTGCCTAGTTAAATAAAGGTTAATAAATTACAGGGATATGTCTCTGAATTGACTGACCTTCATCTCTTAAAGTAATGATGGACTGTCGTTTCTCTTTGCTTATTTGAGCATAATATAGACTTGGTCATTTACCAAATAGGGCTATCACCCCTAACTTGTCACAACACAACTGATTGGCTCAAACGCATTAAGAAGGAAAGACATTCCACAAATTAACAAGGCACACCTGTTAATTGAAATGCATTCCAGGTGACTACCTCATTGTAACGATGTGCGCTGAGAGTGAGTGTTTTAATAAATAAACATAACATGAACAACGCACAGACATAACACAGAAACAATAACGCCTGTGGAGGGAACCAAAGGGAGTGATGTATATAGGGAAGGTAATCAAGGAAGTGATGGAGTCCAGGTGAGTCTGATGACGTGCAGGTGTGCGTAACAATGGTGACAGGTGTGCGCCATAACGAGCAGCCTGGTGACCTAGAAACCAGAGAAGGTGCACATGTGACACTCATGAAGCTGTTTGAGAGAATGCCAAGGGTGTGCAAAGCTGTCATCAGGACAAAGAGTGGCTACTTTGAAGAATCTCAAATATAAAATATATTTTGATATATAATATATATATAATATTTTGATTTTGATATTTTGACTTTTTTTGGTTACTACATGATTCCATATGTGTTATTTCATGGTTTTGATGTCTTCACTATTATTATACAATGTAGACGTTTAAGATGAGGGAGAACAATTATTTTTTTATGAGCATGGCCTTATTTCTATTACAGCATATTGGATGACTGTCATTCATATGCCATTCACTCAGTTCAATGTAACATCAATAGATTTAGGCTACTACCTGACACTCTCATTTTCCCTGTACCCATCATGAGGTTGCTACAACCTAAACAGTTTACAACGTAGGTGCATTGGTCGAGAGCAACATTTTAGTAATCGAGGTGACAGACAGTCTTGCACACTCTTGCCTGCATCTAGCTGATCTAGGGTGTAATCATTAGTCCAGCAGTTCTAAATGAGAGTTTCTATTGGACAACTTCAGGTATGTTTATCCCCATTTCTTTCCATTTGCTTCCGTTTAAGAAACATTTTTCAACAGAATCGGTGGAATGAATACACCCCTGATCACATGCAAACACAGTTCAC
>NW_019952003.1:0-4567 GCF_002910315.2 Salvelinus sp. IW2-2015 | reverse complement strand
TCAAAAAGGTAGAAACACTAGGAAAAAAGTAGTGCACATATATAAGAATAGGGTGCAATTTGGGGCACATTACTTTTAAGAGTGCATTTGGTAATTTGCCTCCATCTGTGTCAGAGTGCACTTCTGGGTCGTTCGTTAAATCAGAGCGTTGTCAGATTGCCTGTCATAAACTTGAAGTGTTTTTTCGCTCTCGGAGCGTTCCAGAGCACACACACTGGACTCTGGCTGAGGAGTAGGGATGATCTGAGGGTTCTGACCTCACACTGGACTCTGGCTGAGGAGTAGGGTTGATCTGAGGGTTCTGACCTCACACTGGACTCTGGCTGAGGAGTAGGGTGATCTGAGGTTCTGACCTCACACTGGACTCTGGCTGAGGAGTAGGGTTGATCTGAGGGTTCTGACCTCACACTGGACTCTGGCTGAGGAGTAGGGTTGATCCGAGGGTTCTGACCTCACACTGGACTCTGGCTGAGGAGTAGGGTTGATCTGAGGGTTCTGACCTCACACTGGACTCTGGCTGAGGAGTAGGGTTGATCTGAGGTTCTGACCTCACACTGGACCTCTGGCTGAGGAGTAGGGTTGATCTGAGGGTTCTGACCTCACACTGGACTCTGGCTGAGAGTAGGGTTGATCTGAGGGTTCTGACCTCACACTGGACTCTCGGCTGAGGAGTAGGGTGATCTGAGGTTCTGACCTCACACTGGACTCTGGCTGAGGAGTAGGGTTGATCTGAGGTTCTGACCTCACACTGGACTCTGGCTGAGGAGTAGGTGATCTGAGGGTTCTGACCTCACACTGGACTCTGGCTGAGGAGTAGGGTTGATCCGAGGGTTCTGACCTCACACTGGACTCTGGCTGAGGAGTAGGGTGATCTGAGGGTTCTGACCTCACACTGGACTCTGGCTGAGGAGTAGGGTTGATCTGAGGGTTCTGACCTCACACTGGACTCTGGCTGAGAGTAGGTGATCTGAGGGTTCTGACCTCACACTGGACTCTGGCTGAGGAGTAGGGTTGATCTGAGCGTTCTGACCTCACACTGGAATCTCTGGCTGAGGAGTAGGGTTGATCCGAGGGTTCTGACCTCACACTGGACTCTGGCTGAGGAGTAGGGTTGATCTGAGCGTTCTGACCTCACACTGTGACTCTCTGGCTGAGGAGTAGGGTTGATCTGAGGGTTCTGACCTCACACTGGATCTTGGCTGAGGAGTAGGGTTGATCTGAGGGTTCTGACCTCACACTGGACTCTGGCTGAGGAGTAGGGTTGATCCGAGGGTTCTGACCTCACACTGGACTCTGGCTGAGGAGTAGGGTTGATCTGGGGGTTCTGACCTCACACTGGACTCTCTGGCTGAGGAGTAGGGTTGATCTGAGGTTCTGACCTCACACTGGACTCTCTGGCTGAGGAGTAGGGTTGATCTGAGCGTTCTGACCTCACACTGGACTCTGGCTGAGGAGTAGGGTTGATCTGAGCGTTCTGACCTCACACTGGACTCTGGCTGAGGAGTAGGGTTGATCCGAGGGTTCTGACCTCACACTGGACTCTGGCTGAGGAGTAGGGTTGATCTGAGGGTTCTGACCTCACACTGGACTCTCTGGCTGAGGAGTAGGGTTGATCCGAGGGTTCTGACCTCACACTGGACTCTGGCTGAGGAGTAGGGTTGATCCGAGGGTTCTGACCTCACACTGGACTCTGGCTGAGGAGTAGGGTTGATCTTGACGTTTCTGGATGACCTCACACTGGACTCTCTGGCTGAGGAGTAGGGTTGATCCCTTTTTCCTCCAAACATAACGATGGTCATTATGGCCAAACAGCTCTATTTTTGTTTCATCTGACCAGAGGACATTTCTCCAAAATGTACGATCTTTGTCCCCATGTGCAGTTGTAAACCGTAGTCTGGCTTTTTTATGGCGGTTTTGGAGCAGTGGCTTCTTCCTTGCTGAGTGGCCTTTTAGGTTATGTCGATATAGGACTCGTTTTACTGTGTATATAGATACTTTTGTACCCGTTTCCTCCAGCATCTTCACAAGGTCTTTTGCTGTTGTTCTGTGATTGATTTGCACTTTTCGCACCAAAGTACGTTCATCTCTAGGAGACAGAGCGCGTCTCCTTCCTGAGCGGTATGATGGTCCCATGGTGTTTATACTTGCGTACTATTGTTTGTACAGATGAACATGGTACCTTCAGGCGTTTGGAAATTGCTCCCAAGGATGAAGCAGACTTGTGGAGGTCTACTATTTTTTTTTCTGATGTCTTGGCTGATTTCTTTTGATTTTCCCTTGATGTCAAGCAAAGAGGCACTGAGTTTGAAGGTAGGCCTTGAAATACATCCACAGGTACACCTTCAATTGACTCAAATGATGTCAATTAGCTTATCAGAAGCTTCTAAAGCCATGACATAATTTTCTGGTATTTTCCAAGCTGTTTAAAGGCACAGTCAACTTAGTGTATGTAAACTTCTGAACCACTGGAATTGTGATACAGTGAATTATAAGTGAAATAATCTGTCTGTAAACAATTGATGGAAAAATTACTTGTGTCATGCACAAAGTAGATGTCCTAACCGTTTTGCCAAAACTATAGTTTGTTAACAAGAAATTTGTGGAATGGTTGAAAAACGAGTTTTAATGACTCCAACCTAAGTGTTAGTAAACTTCCGAGTTCAACTGTACATAGTCAACGGTAGGCTTCGAGAGGACTCCTATGGTAGGTACACCTATAGCTCATCTCTTGGCAGTAGTACTGTAGACTACTTTATCACTAACCTCAACCCAGAGTCTCTTAGAGCGTTCAGTCAGTCCACTGACACCCCTATCAGATCACAGCAAAATCACACTCTACTTGTCACGCCCTGGCCATAGAGAGGCTTTTATTCTCTATTTTGGTTAGGCCAGGGTGTGACTAGGGTGGGCATTCTAGTTTCTTTATTTCTATGTTTTCTATTTCTTTGTGTTTGGCCGGGTGTGGTTCTCAATCAGAGGCAGCGTTGTCTCTGATTGAGAACCATACTTAGGTAGCCCTTTTTCCCACCTGTCGTTGTGGGAAGTTGACTTTTGTTTAGGGCACATAGCCTTTAGCTTCACGTTTTTTGTTGTTGTAGTGTTTGTTGTTTTGTTCGGCATCTTTTTTCAAAATAAAGATAAAATGTACGCTCACCACGCTGCACCTTGGTCCTCTTCTTTTAACTTCTTTGTGATAGGGGGCAGCATTTTCACTTTTGGATGAATTGCGTGCCCATAGTGAACTGCCTCCTACTCTGTCCCAGATGATAATATATGCATATTATTATTACTATTGGATGTAAAACACTCTGAAGTTTCTAAAACTGTTTGAATGATGTCTGTGAGTATAACAGAACTCATATGGCAGGCAAAAACCTGAGAAAAAATCCAAACAGGAAGTGAGAATTCTGAGGCTGGTCGATGTTCAACTCATCGCCTATTCAATTCCCTGTAAGATATGGATCTGTTTGCACTTCCTACGCATTCCACTAGATGTCAACAGTCTGTAGAACGTGGAATGAAGCCTCTACTGTGATGTTGAGCCGGATGGGAGGTGTTTCAGTCATTGGTCTGGCAGAATGCCAGTTCCTGGTCACGCGCGTTCCAAACGATATCGTCTTGCTTTCCATAACTTCTAGAGATAACAAAGGAATTCTGTTGGAACGTTATTGGATAGTTATGATAACAACATCCTGAAGATTGATTCTCTACTTAGTTTGACCAGTTTATTTGACCTGTTATATAACTTTTTGAAGTTTCGTCTGAGTTCGCCTGCATCTGCGCGAGCGTTTGGACATGTGCACTAAACATGCTAGCAAAAGTAGCTACTTAGACATAAGTAATGGACATTATCGAACAAAACAACGATTTATTGATGAAGATCATCAAAGGTAAGGGAATATTTATGATGTAATTTCGTATTTCTGTTGACTCCAACATGGCGGAGAAATGTTGTTATATCTGAGCGCCGTCTCAGATTATTGCATGGTGTGCTTTTTACGTAAAGTTTTTTTGAAATCTGACACAGCGGTTGCATTAAGAACAAGTGTATCTTTAATTCTATGTAAAACATGTATCTTTCATTCATCAAAGTTTATGATGAGTATTCTGTTATTTGACGTGGCTCTCTGCAATTTCTCCGGATATTGTTGGAGCAGGCATATTCTGAAACATGGCCGCCAATGTAAACCGAGATTGTGGATAATTAGAATATGCACATTATCGAAAAAACATAAATGAAATGTGTAAACATGTCCTAGTGAGTGCATCTGATGAAGACATCAAAGTTTATGTGATAATGTCTAATCTCATTTCTGCTTTTGTGATACACTTTGGCTGTGGAAATATGGGCTGTGTTTTTCCTGCTGAGCTATTGTGAGCTGAGAGACTAACATAATCGTTTGGTGTGCTTTTGCCATAAATCTACCTTTGTGTGAAATACAGACATGTTGGTCTGTAATTCACACACTGATGTGAGCTTTAATATTGGTTCGGTCCTTTTTCATGTCCGTGATTTTCATGAAAGAATGATTGTAAGTAAATCATATTTGAAAAATTTTGCGCGCAC
>NW_019952002.1:0-4567 GCF_002910315.2 Salvelinus sp. IW2-2015 | reverse complement strand
CCATAAGACTGCTAAACAAGACTGCTAAATAGCTAATCAAATGGCTACCAGGACTATCTGCATTGATCCTTTTTTTGCACTGACTCTATCCCCCCCCACCACACACACACACACACACACTCACTCACTCACCACATACGCTGCTGCTACCGTCTAGTCACTTTACCCCTACTTATATGTACATAGCTACCACAATTACCTTGTACACCTGCACATCGACACGGTACTCCCTCTATATAGTCATGTTACTTTTTACTCGTTATTATCCACTGTGTATTTATTCCGCTTGTCAATATTTTCAATTTTTTATTTTTGCATCTTTATATTAACTCTACATTGCTGGAAAAGGACCCGTAAAGCAAGCGTTTCACTGTCAATCTACACCTGTTGTTTACGAAGCATGTGACAAATAAAATTTGATTTGATTTGTGGCACAACTTTTCCACCATTTTACAGACTTATACACCTGTAGACGCACTGTTATACCAAATGGTGGCAGCATTTCTGCGGTTTTCTAGAGCAGACGCAAAATGACATTCCTAGCTGACCTGTTATGTTTTAGACCTGATGTGGAGGACTCATAAAAACACATTTGGGACCACTAAAATAATGTGTTAGAGGCAGCTTTTGTCAGTGGCCTATTGTTACGATTTCCTTTCAAATGATGTCTAATAGGTTATATTAATTGGTGGCTATACTATCATAATACAGTAAGCTACTTTGAAGTTCATCTATTTGCGGGTGAGGTGACGGATGTAACCAAATCTCTGCATTTGGTAACTAGTCGACTTTTTAAAATGGGGCTTGTTAGGCTAGATGTGTCATTCACAAATAATTCAGTGACGTTGCGGTTTAATAGAAAAGTTTACGTCGATTTACACGAAATCCACAAGTTCTGAGTCCCCCTGATACACCGCCCCATGCCTGCATCATAGTGTGCTGTGCTCTTGAATCGCTGAAGGGTGGAGTTTGTACCACCGCCTCTAAAGAACGGGACTAGGGAGGGAGTTGAAAAATCACTATCTGACATTTACCAGCATTTAGAACACCATTTCTGCTGGGGAAAGGGATTTAACTTCGATATTGCACCTTTGAAAGTGGGAAATCTTCGCAGGAAGAGGAACTAAGAGGTGAGTCGAGATACAATGTATGTGTTTTAGGTCAGAACTATGCCTGACTGCGCGTGACGTCAAGTCCGATTTTGAAGTTTTCAACTCCTCCATTCTTTAAACTTCACCGAGTTATGCACTTCGAATAGTTTGAGGGCCGAATAGGCTACCTATTGACAAATCTTTTAGAGCAGTAGCCTAGTCGTAGCTTATATCGAGAAAAAAAGAAAAAAGATTTTGAAACGACCATTTAACAATACGTAAACTGAGCATTCTAACGTTACTTCGATTTCCGGAGCTTTGTAGCTAGAGAAGTGTTTTAATACGGAAGCGAAACAGTGCCTCAAGGCATGAATACATGCATTACAGATCAGTTCTTGGCCTATTGCTCGTAAATAAAGAAGAAAAAAATGAATTTGTATTCATTAAACACATGGCACGCTGTACATTTTGGTATGGAGTGAATTTGCCCTACAATCGTACAACTAGGTCAGCCTACAATCCTAGCCAAATGTAGCCATGTCACGTCCTAAATCTCTAGACTACATTAAGGTGTGTTACTTTGTATCATTCGCACTGTTGGTTGGCTCCGCCACTGTCATCACCACCACTACCCACATTCATATTCTGGCCAGCCAGACTGAGTTGGGTAAGCTGTCTGTAAACAGTTACCTCACTTGACTGGTCGTTCTTAAAACTTTACATGAAGCAAGAATATGGTATCCAATCTGTATGAAAATGTGTCTATTTGGCTTCAAATAACAATATGTAGTAAACAGCAGTCATTGCGTAACCCAATGCCTTTTGCACCCTTGATTTGTCTATAGAGAAGCTTACCTAACACAGATTCACATTTCAAATAAGTTTTCCATGGTCTAGCTTTGGTTGATTAATCTTTTCCCATTGTTGTAGTTTGGATTGCCTTAACTTCTTCAATAATGTTTCAAGGCCTCGTGTGTGTGTTCTGCAGTTGTCAAACAAGCTACAGAAAATATGCAGCCTCTGGGTGTGAATTCCAACACCAAGATGGGGTGTGGTGTCACCATTTCCGTGTGACAGAGCAAACTATGTAGCTGTGGGGACACATGTGCCTCAGGAGAAATGGAGCCAATGAATAGCAAGCAATGTGATTGATATATGCTTGCAGGTGAGGGATTTGATAGGGCCTAGCTAGACTCAGCAGTTTTCAGGTAACGCGGCAGGGCATGTTTCCTGTTGCTACATGTAAATGTCCTCTGGGAAGGCAGTAAGGCACACAGTGGACTTCAGAACAGCACTTCTACATTCTTGCTACATGGTGGAAAAAAACATGTTATTGATGTGATTTCCTTCTAGATTTTTTCTGGCATTTAGTTTTATGGTTTTGTAAAGTCTACTCTTTTATACCGTTTTCTGTGTTTTTTCTGCAATGTGTCGACACCTTAACCTGATTTTATTACAATGCGTCTTACTGTTAGGACACGTGCAATGCTGAGTTCTACAAATTGTCAACTAGTAAATAAATTGGATTAAACAGTTAACTGTTTCAATGAAAAAAGAATGACGGGAAGTACACACAGACCCTAATTATTAAAGCCAACAACCACTGTCCTTGAGCAGCGCACAGTCACTCATCACAGCCGTGTGACAGTTGGTGGGGAGGGGAACGGGTGCCATTGAGAAATTGCTCATGACACAGCAATAATTATAATTTATTTGAGGCTAGCCTAGGCCAGTAGTCGGTCTTGTGTGACTCTGATAGTGTCAGAAGCTTGGTTTTGCCTGAGGCTCTCGACTGTTTCACTGTCTGTTACTCTTTAATCGGTGGTTGAGAGAGCATTCAGTTCAATCATGTCTCTGTGCTTGTATTGTGAATTAAATTCTGTTTTGAATGTGTGCCTCGTTCAGGTTATTGAAAGAAACAGTCATTGCTGAGCAACAGGGAGGGTAAAAGTGTTTTCACAAAATGTCAGTTGTCATGTTTGTACTTATCTGGTTATTTCACAACGTTCACAAGTAAGTGTTTATAACATAAAACAAGTGGATGTTGTAGTCTAACCATCATAGCTGAAAATGGTCCATCCATAACACTCATGTTCGGCTATTTGATGTTTCTATGATGGAAAATTCAAAAAGCCAACAAAGGGCCCACTAGTCATTTCAGCAACAGATTTAGATATTTTTTGTTTTTCTGTGGCCCAGAAGCCAACAAAAAAGCCTTTATTAAAGACAGGATGCCAAACAGGACTTCATGTATCTATTGAACACTGAGAGGCTCAATAGACGAGTCGGTGCATCGGCAATGAGGAGTTGAGTGATTCAGCCCAACAGCATGTTTGCTTTATTTCCATGCCTATTTTAATCCTGTAAAGCTATTGTCAGTATCAGAGGTTAGTCTGGATGCATTTTAAACTATCACCTTGCTCCTCTGTCATGGAGCCTCAAGGCCATCTAGAAGTGCACTTACTAGTCATTCTATTTCTATGGCGTGTACTGTGCATGTTCATCATGAATTATGTCACTGGTGTCTGCTGATCCATTACTCGTCTGATTCTTTACATGGCTTAGTTTGTCTGAAGGTATTCATAAGAGATCACACATGAGAACACATGAAGCAATGTATTGTACATACATTTTTTTTTTTTTAATAATAGCAACTGTTGCAAGTGTCTGTCAGTGCATTTTGATCCAGGTGTTATAGCCCATTTCTGGGTTCTATGTCCTAAATGTGCCCTGTACTTTCTGCCTCAGAAATGGGCTATGTCCTAAATGTGCCCTGTACTTTCTGCCTCAGAAATGGGCTATGTCCTAAATGTGCCCTGTACTTTCTGCCCAGAAATTGTAAAACAGCTACACAGTTTCTTTTCAACTTTGATATAGACTTTGAAAGTGAAAGCCACTCAATGGCCTCCATTGCCACTCCATTAAAGTGTGAATGGCAATGCATTATACTGCCGACGACCATAGCCAGCTCTGCCTCAGACAAAGCCAAGGCTAGGACCAGCATGTGCCACAGACTCTCCCCTGGGTAACAAGGTTGCTATTGAGGGCCACAACTGTGTGGTATTGTACTGGGCTCTGGGGGAATGAAGGCCTCCTTTGTCCTTAGGGGTGTGTGGGTGCTGCAGGAGAATCCTGCTGATTCCTCAGCAGCAGAGAGGTGGGTACGGGCTGATGTTTCTCCTAGGTACAGATCTAGGATCAGTTTCATGAATCCTAACCTTAACMATTAGTGGGGAAAATGCTAAACTGTCCCWAKWTCAGTGTCTAGGGGCACCTTCRCACTACACAAGAGAGGTGCACYGTGGGAGGCGCCCCTGCTCCACCTCTGGATCWAGCCTGGTCCCAGATCGGTTTATAAACAGGTGACCATAGATGTTTGCTATACGGCACTAACATCTGAGACCAAACTACACTGGTCTCTCAACATATCTGGGACCAGGCTACTCTGGTCTCTCAACATATCTGGGACCAGGCTA